>NC_046659.1:152990222-153028848 GCF_010883055.1 Belonocnema kinseyi | reverse complement strand
AGCGGATCTCATGGAGGATCCCGTGATGACAAAATTCAAGGGCTCGAACTTCCTTAGGAAAAATGACGACCTTCTTACCTCTTGAGTTTTGATCACTGCTTGTAAGTGACTCTTCTCTCACGATTTCAATCAGTGAAAATCCACTGTCAATTAGTGAAAATACACTTTTAATCAGTGAAAACTCCCTGTTAATCAATGAAAATCTACGCTACTCATCTTTCACGATTTCAATCAGTTTAAATTCACTGATAATCAGTAAAGATCGACTGTCAATGAGTGAAAATTCACTGTCGATCAGTGAAAATCCTCTATTAATCAGTGAAAATCCACTGTCAATTAGTGAAAAAACCCTGTTCATCAGTCAAAATCCACTGTACTCTTTTCTCATGAATTCAATCAGTAAAAATTCACTGTCAATCAGCGAAAAACCACTTTCAATTAGTGAAAACCCACTTTCAATTAGTAAGAATTTCCGTGTGAATAAGTGAAAAAGTACTGAGCTCTTCCTTCACGATTTCAATTACTAGAAATCCACTGTCAACAAGTAAAATTCCACTGTGAATCAGTAAAAATCAACTGTCAATCAGTGAAAATTCCCTTTCAATTAATGAAAATCCACTGTGCTTTTGTTTCACGATTTCAATCAATGAAAATTCACTGTTAAATAGTGAAAATACACTGTCAATCAGTAAAAATCTACTTTTAATTGGTGAAAAAAACCCTGTCCATCAGTCAAAATCCACTGTACTCTTTTCTCACGAATTCAATCAGTGAGAATTCAGTGTCAACCAGCGAAACCCCACTTTCAATCAGTAAAAATCCACTGTCAAGCAGTGAAAATCTACTGTCAATCAGTGAAAATTCCCTGTCAATCAATCCACTGTACTTTTCTTTCACGCTTTTAATCAGTGAAAATTCACTGTTAATCAGTAAAAATCGACTGTCAATTACTGAAATGACTAAAATGACTAAAATGACTAAATGAAGTCAATGACTTCCCTCACGAATTCAGTGAGTGAAAATTCACTGTCAATCAGTGAAAACCCACTTTTAATGAGTGAAAATCTCCCTGTGAATAAGTGAAAAAGGACTGAACTTTTCTTTCAAAATTTCAATCACTAAAAATCCACTTTCAATAAGTAAAAATCCACTGTCAATCAGTGAAAATCTACTGTACTCTTTTGTCCTCGCTTTTCTCACAATTTCAATCAGTGCTCAAATCAGTGAAAATCCACTATACTCTTACCTTACGATTTCAGTCAATGAAAATCCACTGTCCAAAGAAAAGTAAAAATCCACTGTGTATCAGTGAAAAATCACTGTCAATCAGTAAAAATCCACAATACTCTTCCCTCACGATTTCAATCAGTTAATATCTACTGTCAATATGTCAAAAGCCACTGTGAATCACTGAAAATTCACTGTTAATCAGTAGAAACCCACTGTAAATCAGTAAAAGTTCAGTGTCAATTAGTGAAAATTCACTGCCAATCAGTGTAAATTCACTGTACCCTTCCCTGACGATTTCTATCAGTGAAAATCCACTGTCAATAAGTTCAAATTCATAGACAATCAGTGAAAATCCACTATTAATCAGTGATAACTTATTTTACTTTTCTCTCACGATCCCCAAACCGTAGAAATTCACTGTCAATGAGAGAAAATCCACTGTCTCACAGTGAAAATCCAATGTACTCTTCTCTCATGATTTCGGTTATTAAAAATCCGCTAACAGTCAGTGAAAACGCACTGTCAATCAGTGAAAATGCACTGTCAATCAGTAAAAATCCAACGTACTCTTCTCTCACAAGTTCAACCACTGAAAATCCACTGTCTATAAGTAAAAATACATTGGCAGTCAGTTAAAATTCACTGTCAATCTGTACAAATCCACTGTCAATCAATAAAAAGTAACTGTCAATCAGTGAAAATCCACTGTACTCTTCTCTTACGATTTCAGTCAGTGGAAATCCACTGTTAATCAGTGAAAATGTATTTTACTTTTCTCTCACGATTTAAAAACTGTGAAAATCTGTTTTCATTTAAAGGAAATTCACTGTCAATCAGAGAAAATCCAATGTCAGTCAGTGAAATTCACTATACTTTTCCCTCACGATTTCAATCAGTTAAAATATACTGTCAATATGTCAAAAGCCAGTGTCAATTAGTGAAAATTCACTGTTTATCAGTAAAAATTCACTGTAAATCAGTAAAATATCACTGCCAATCAGTGGGAATCCACTGTACTCTTCCCTTACGATTTCAACCAGTAAAAATCCACTGTCAATAAGTAAAAATTCACAGACAATCAGTGATAATCCACTGTTAATTAGTGAAAGTCTATTTTACTTTTCTCTCACGATCTCAAAACCGTGAAAATCTGTTTTCAATTAGAGGAAATTCACTGTCAGTGAGAGAAAATTCACTGTCTGTCAGTGAGAATCCAATCTAATCTTCTTTCACGATTTCGGTTATTAAAAATCCACCACCAATCAGTGAAAATCCACTCTCAATAAGAAAAAATATATTGTCAGTCACTTAAAATTTATTACCAAACAGTAAAAATTAACTGTCAATCAGTGAAAATCCACTGTTAATTAGTGAAAGTCTATTTTACTTTTCTCTCACGATCTCAAAACCGTGAAAATCTGTTTTCAATTAGAGGAAATTCACTGTCAGTGAGAGAAAATTCACTGTCTGTCAGTGAGAATCCAATCTAATCTTCTTTCACGATTTCGGTTATTAAAAATCCACCACCAATCAGTGAAAATCCACTCTCAATAAGAAAAAATATATTGTCAGTCACTTAAAATTTACTACCAAACAGTAAAAATTAACTGTCAATCAGTGAAAATCCACTGTAATCTTCTATCACGATTTCATTTAGTGAAAATCCATTGTCAATAAGTAAAAGTCCACTGAAAATCAGTGAAAATCCACTGTCAATCAGTGGAAAGTCGCTCAAATGTTCCTCCCCCTCTCTGCAACGTCAACACATTACAGTGCCATTTCACTGATCGAAATAGTAAAAAAACGCAATAAAATTCGAATGATTCGAGTGTAGACAAATCGTTCCTTTTTAAAATTTCAAATACATACAAAATGTCATTACAATCCATGATTTTTTATTTTTCTACTCGTAAGTCCTCTTTTAAACATTTTATAATAAGTACATGTGAAAAAATCATAATTTAAAACAAGGACGGAAAATAGTATTAACACTTGCTTCAAATAATTATAACTATTTTCAATATAAAAAACCAACTGGAACTGAATCCGGAAAGTTGGTCAAAAGAAAGAAAAGCCCGAATATTAACTGTTGATTAAAGAAATTTTGTACTCTTATTGATTTGGATTATAATATATAAGGGAGAAACAAGTTCTAAAAATGCGATCTTGCAAAAATGTATTTCGCTGGATTATATCCGATTACCCTAGATTAACGCTATATACAGAATTTCTCTTCATTATACTTAAGATTGCTTCGGATTACATAGAATTACTCTGGGCGACATAAAATAACAGTTTATTACACGCGAATTTTTAAACAAAAAGGTTATTTGTTTTTTACAAAATTGTTAGATTTACGACAAAATAGATAAAGTTTTATCAAAGGAGTTGAATTTTCAACCAAATTAATTAATTTTCAACTAAAATTAAAAACTTTCTACCAAAAAAAATGACTTTTTAACAAAATCGTTTAATTTTCGACAAACTAAATTAATTTTAAGCCAATAAAAAGATCAATTTTTGAACAAAAATGGAATAGATACATTTTTAATTTAAAAAATTAATTTTTTACTTTGAAAAACGAATCTTCAACAAAATACTTCAATTTTCAACCAGGAAAGATGAATTTGGAACTAAATAGTTGAATTTTAATAGTTAAATTTTCAGCTTTATAAGATACATTTTTAATTAAAAATAGAATAGCCCACATCACAATTGAAAAATTAGTTTCAAACCAAAAAATTAAAAATAATTGTAAATTGATTGATTTTCTACCCAAAGAAAAGAAAGTTAAAAAAAGAATCAATTTAAATAGATAATCGAAAAGTCATCATTTTAGATAAAAAACTATTTAAAAAAAAAACGAATTCAAAAACTATATCTTTTTTCAACAAAATTGTATAATTTTCAACAAAGTAGACTAATTTTCAACTAAATGGTTTAATTTTCAACCAAAAATATGAATTTTTGAGCAATACGATTAGTTTCCTTCCAAGAAAGAAGAAATTGAAATAAAATACATGAATTTTCTGATAAATTAGAAAACATTTTATTACAAAATAAAGTAGCCAACGCTTTAGGTAAAAGTTCATTTTTAACTTAAAAAGAGCAAATTTACCAGAAAAAAATAATATTTTTCAGAAAAACAAATAAATTAAAATTTGTAGTTCATAAAATTAATTTTAAACAAACAAAAAGAATTTTAAAAAAGCATAGATTTTTAACCGTATAGTTAAATATTCAAATAAAAATGATCAATTTTAAACCAAAAATGGAATAATTAAATTTTCAATTAAAAAAAATTAATTTTGAACTAAAAAATATGAATTTTCAAGACATTTTTTTTAATGGTCTAAACGTGCTTAACTTTTGAATTTAAAATATTAATTTAAATTAAAAAATAGAATAGTTATCTTTTCGTTAAAAAAAAATTAATTTTAAATTTAAAAAAGAATTTCCAATGAAATATTTCATCATTCCACTAAACAAATGAATTGTCAATCAAAAAGATGATTTTTTTAAACCAAGAAGGATAATTTTCTATCAAAAATATTATAGTTGATTTTTCAATTACAAATACTTAACTTTACACCGATAATTCAGTTCACATTTCGGTGAAAAAATGTTTCTTGAAGGTAGAGATAAAAAACAGAATTATGTAGAAAGAAGGAAAGAACGAAGTGAGTTTCAAACTTTTGAAGTTATTATTGAATTATACTATTTTATCATAGTAGACAAATCAGCGAGTTGTATTGGACTGATAAATTTAGTCATCAGAATTGACTGATTCATTTGTTAAAACGTCCGTTTATTCTGTATGAATGACCAATTATTTAGTGAAAGCATGTTTGTCTAATGAAATCAGTCAAAATGTCACTGATTTAAAATTGAAGTGCATTTTTCCCCTCTAAATCTGAGGATGTAGCAAAATGGTAAAAATTGCAAGCCACATGAGTACGTAGCACAATGTAGGTAGCGATTGGTCGTTTTCAGAGATAATCTTACCCTCACTCTTGTTCTCTCCTCCCTTATCGGCGCCCCACTCGCTAAAAAACGATGAACTTCACCGACAGCATTCCAATCCTCATTCTGCACCTTCCACCTCTCTCGCGAACGACTGCACTCGATGCATCGCGAATCGTGCGCATGACACCGGATTGGCGAGTGTACCGGAAACTGGAGAGGGAACCCCCGGGTTCCGAGGGGTGCGAGGGCATCGTCACACAATGCGCTGAGTGGGGGGCAATGCACTTCACCCCCCAATCTGCACAATCCTTCCTTTCTTCCTTCCTGCCTGCCAGCTTTTGCTGGCTGGCTTGCTTGCATCCGACATTTGTACGGCACGTGCAATGCGAACCAATTCCGGGTTCAATAACTCCTTCTTCCGCATCAAAATTTCAAAACAATACAGACATTTGTGTCAAAATCACACTCTAAATTTAAATCAACCAAAAATCCACTGTTTCAATTAATTAGGCGTGTTTTGACGGAAAAAGTAGTCGTTTTAATAGATAAATTAGTCAATATAGAGGACTGAAGCAATTGCTAACATTAAATTACTGATTTGTATTTTTAATTGGGGGTCATTCACAAAGTACGTGATACGTTTAGGGCTGGGTGGGGATCTGTCGAAGTATCATTCTCCATGTCAAGACCAATGGAGAAGGTATCAAGCAGAGGGGGAGAGGTCAGAAGTTCCTGAAAAATGTAGCACGTATTTTGTGACTTGCTCCTTATAAATTTGACTGATTAAATTAATCAATCATGCTTTAACTGAACAATAATTAATTTCTACTGGACAAACATTCGTTGAAACGTATGAAGCAGTCTGTATTGTAGACTTATTCAACAAATAACTTTAAATTACTGATTTGTATTTTACTTCATAAATTTGACGGATTAAATTAATCAAGCATGCTTTTACTGAAAAATCAGTAGTTTCTAGTGGAAAAATAATCGTCAAAACGTATGAATCCTTCATTATTCTTAACTACCAATAACTTTAAATTACTGATTTGTATTTTACTTCATAAATTTGACTGATTAAATTAATTAAGCATGCTTTAACTGGAAAATCAGTTATTTTTTACTGGGAAAACGGTCGTTGAAACGTATGAATCAGTCAGTATTGTAGACTAATTCAACAAATAACTTTAAATTACTGATTTGTATTTTACTTCATAAATTTGACTGATTAAATTAATCAAGCATGCTTTAACTGAAAAATCAGTAGTTTCTGGTGGAAAAATAGTCGTCAAAACGTATGAATCAGTCAGTATTCTAGACTAAATCAATAAATAACTTTAAATTACTGATTTGTATTTTACTTCATAAATTTGACTGATTAAATTAATCAAGCATGCTTTAACTGGAAAATCAGTAGTTTCTAGTGGAAAAATAATCGTCAAAACGTATGAATCAGTCAGTATTCTAGACTAAATCAATAAATAAATTTAAATTACTGATTTGTATTTTACTTCATAAATTTGACTGATTAAATTAATCAAGCATGCTTTAACTGGAAAATCAGTTATTTTGTACTGGAAAAACAGCTGTTGAAACGTATGAATCAGTCTGCATTGTAGACTTATTCAACAAATAACTTTAAATTACTGATTTGTATTTTACTTCATAAATTTGACTGATTAAATTAATCAAGCATGCTTTTACTGAAAAATCAGTAGTTTCTAGTGAAAAAATAATCGTCAAAACGTATGAATCCTTCATTACTCTTAACTAAATCAATAAATAACTTTAAATTACTTATTTGTATTTTACATCATAAATTTGACTGATTAAATTAATCAAGCATGCTTTTACTGAAAAATCAGTAGTTTCTAGTGGAAAAATAATCGTCAAAACGTATGAATCCTTCATTATTCTTAACTAAATCAATAAATAACTTTAAATTACTGATTTGTATTTTACAACATAAATTTGACTGAAAAATCAGTAGTTTCTAGTGGAAAAATAGTCGCCAAAATGTATGAATCAGTCAGTATTCTAGACTAAATCAATAAATAACTTTAAATTACTGATTTGTATTTTACTTCATAAATTTGACTGATTAAATTAATCAAGCATGCTTTAAATGGAAAATCAGTTATTTTTTACTGGAAAAACGGTCGTTGAAACGTATGAATCAGTCAGTATTGTAGACTAATTCAACAAATAACTTTAAATTACTGATTTGTATTTTACATCATAAATTTGACTGAACAAATAAATCAAGCATACTTTGACTAAAAAATAAGTAATTTCTAGTGGAAAACAGTCGTTGAAATGTATGAATCAGACAGTACTGCTGTAGACTAAATCAATAAATTACTTTAAATTACTGATTTGTCTGTTATATTTCAGGTTACAACATTCGATAATAATAATAATAATATCGGGTTCAATAACTCTTTCTGCACATAAAAAATCCAAAACAACACAGATACTTGTATCAAAATCACACGCTATATTTAAATCACTTAAAAGTCCACTAATTTAGTTCATCAGGCATTTTTTGACTGACTGGCATTATAGTCGTTTTAACAGATGAATTACTTAATATTACAGACTAAATAAATGAATAACTTTAAATTACTGAGTGGTCTGTTACACTATAAATTTAAAAAGGTAATAATTTGACTGATTAAATTAATGGAGCTTGCTCTGGCTGAAAAATCCGGAATTTTTACGGGCAAAGCAAATTTTTTTAGCAGATGTATCAGTCAATATTGCTGAATAAATCAAATACTCCCTTAAATGACTTGTGAGTTATAATAAAATTATAAAATTGAGAGGTGTTTTCAAAAAGTAAGGTGACTTTTTAATTTTCGCGGGCTGCGTACATTCAAGTTTTTAATTTTTTGTTTTGTTGTGTTGGTACACTCGTCACGATCATATGCTCACAGTTTTGACTATATAGCTCGTGTTGTTTTTCTGGCAGAGGCGTAAAAGGTTAGAAGGGTTTGGTGTTCTCGGCGATTTTCTTCTTTCGAAAAAAATGGAGCAAAGAGTTTGCATTAAATGTTGTGTGAAAAATGGAATCCAGTGCTCTAAAGTCTAAAGTCTAAAACTCTTGAAATGTTGACAGTTGCATACAGTGAGTCTACTCTGAGTAAGAAAAATGTGTATAAGTGGTACAAGCTGTTCCAAGAAGGCCGAGAAGATGTCGAAGACGAACCTCGCCCTGGACGTCCCAGCACGTCAACAACAGATGAAAACGTTCAAGCAGTGGAAGAAATGGTGTTGAAAAATCGCCGAATTACTATCAGAGAAGTTGCTGAAGATGTTGGCATATCGGTTGGCTCATGCCATGCTATCTTTTCAAACGTTTTGGGCATGACACGTGTGTCAGAGAAATTTGTTCCAAAACTGCTTAATTTTGATCAAAAGATCCATTGCATGACCATCGCTCAGGAGATATTGAATGCAGTCAATAATGATCCTGATTTTCTCAAAAGGGTTATAACTGGGGATGAATTGTGGGTATGTGGTTATGACGTCGAAACTAAAGCCCAATCGTCTCAGTGGAAGCATCCTGAGTCTCCAAGACCGAAAAAAGCACGTCAAGTTCGGTCAAATGTGAAGGTTTTGCTCACAGTCTTCTTTGATTACCGTGACGTAGTGCATCAGGAATTCTTACCACGAGGTCGTATGGTAAATAAGGAGTATTACCTTCAAGTTATGCGCCGTTTGCGAGAGGCGATACGCAAAAAACGTCCGGAACTTTGGAAAAACAATTCGTGGCTTTTGCATCACGATAATGCACCTGCTCATTCACCGTTGCTTGTGAAAGATTTTCTGACCAAAAACAGCACCACAGTCATGCCTCAGCCTCCATATTCACCGGATTTGGCCCCCAGTGACTTTTTTCTTTTCCCAAAACTGAGGAGACAAAAACTGCATCGCTGAAAGAACTCAAGGCTATACCACAAAATGATTATTAGAAGTGTTTCGATGATTGGAAAAAGCGTTGGAACAAGTGTATTATATCTGAGGGGGATTACTTTGAAGGGGACAATATAAATATTAAGGAATAAATTTATATTTTTTGAGAAAACAATAAAGTAACCTTATTTTTTGAACACACCTCGTATTTCTAAATTCAAATTCATCATTAAATTCCTCAATTTTAATGAATGGTCATAATTAACCATACATGACTTATTAACAATTAAAAGTTACGGATTAGAACAATAAGAATGACTGATTTACTTAGTAAAAGTTACTGGTTATAATTTAAAATGTCTGAATAAATTATTTTAACAAGTCCATTTTTTTGTTGAAAATTCATGTATTTTGTCGAAAATCCTTCTTTCTTGGTATCAAATTAATCTTCTTCTTTAAAAAATGATCTTTTTGGTTAGAAATTCTACTATTTTGTCGCATGTTAAAGTATTATGTTAAAAACTTTTTTTTAAGATTCATTACCTTACTTAAAAATATGTTGTTTTTTTTGTTTTATGTGCATTGTTTTTTTTCTTTCAATTGAAAATTTTATATTTTCTAGTTGAAAATTCACTTATTGGATGGAAAATTAGCCTTTTTAGGTATAAAAAATATATCTTCTTATTCAAGATTTTATTTCTTGTTAGAAAATTTAACCATCTATTGGTTGAAAGTAGAACTATTTTTTTGAAAAATGTTTTTTATTTATTTTGTTATAAAATTTATATATATATATATTAAAACTTATTTTGGTTTTATCTTGAAATAAAGCTACTGTATTTTTTTTTTGAAAATGGACCGTTTCTAGTTGAAAATTCATCTTTCTTCTCTGGTCAAAATCTTAACATCAAAAAATATAAAGATGCTATTATTCTGAGTTTTTACACCATAAATTATTTGTATTCGGTAAGTGATAAGAAGGCAAGTACTTTTAACTACTTTTCAATTGTTCAAACAATTATTATTTGTTTAAACCATTTTTATTTCAGTGAATACCTTTTAAACTATGTTTGGCAAATATTTAAACAATTTTTATTTGTTTGAGCAATCATTCTCCCTATGGTTTTTGTAAAATTTGTTATAATGTTGAAATTATGGCACAATTAATGAAGGTTCGGAGTAATATTTTTTGTGAAAGTCAGATTGCTATTATTTAAACATTTAATATCAATGGCTCTTTTTTATAGGAAAGATGGAGAAAATTATAGTTTTTTTCGAATCTCTTACACTTTGTCGCTTATTATTCAGTATTAAGCATTTTCTTATTTTATAACGAAATCGGTTTAAAAAATAAATATCCATAAATTAACTGAAAAGAATTGTTTAAAAAGATATTTTATATTTGAATTATCTTTTAAACAATTAGGTTGTGTCATAATAAAACACCAAATAATAAACGGCATAGCGTCATTGATTTAAAAAAATAGTATCTTTTCAGGATTTGAGGGAAAACTTTTTCTAAACGAATACAATTGCTTAAATAATTAAAAATTTTCTTTGTCAAAAACTATATCATTCTTAAGATTTATTAACCGTGTCATTAATTATAGAAAATAGTAACTTTTTAAGATTTACAGGAGAAAAAGTTGTTTAAATAATTCTAAAAAGTTCTTTTGAAAAATATATTATACTATGAACATTCGTTAATTGTGTCATTGATTCTTTAAAATAATAACATTTTATTATTTACAGAGAGAAAAATTGTTTAAAAAAATAATACTTCTTTAAACAATGGAACATTAGTTTAAAAAACTCAAAAAATTGTTATGTATCAAATAAAAAATAATTAATTGTTTTTAAAAACACCGACTTTAAAAAAACTCCTGTGCTGCTTTTTTCTCGCGCGTTCTCCAGGGACAGCAGTTGAATTTCCAGGAAAATGAAAAATGAATTTTAGAATAAAAAGTTGAATTTACAACCAAATAGTTGGATTTTTGAACTGGTCCATTTTTTTAAAGAAAAAAGATTAAACAGCAATCAAAAACACAGTTGCATTTTGAAACAAAAATAAAAATATTTAACCAAAAAAGATCAAATTTCTATCACAAAATACGAATCATCAACCAAGAAAAATTTCTCATTTTGGAAAAAAAATTCAAACAAATTTTTTATTTTTCTAGTCAAGAAGGCGAATCCGGTTCAAAACCGATTATTTTTCTATAAAAAAATATTAATTATCAACCAAATAGTTTAATTTTCTACACAAAGAATAGAATTTTCAACCAAGAAAGACGAATGTTCAACAGAAAATTTGAATTTTCAACCCTGAAGTATAATTTTTTAAGGAAAAATTTAATTTTCAACCAAGCAGTTGAATTCTAAACTAAAAACGATACATTTTTAACCAGAAATTGAATAATTAGATTTTGTTCAAAGTTCGTTTTTTTTGTTGAATTAATTATTTTAATTAAAAAATAGCTATTCCCATTTTAGTTAAAAATTTGTTGCTCTTAAGTTGAAAAATCAATGACTTAGTTGAAAGTTGAAATACTTTCCAGAAATGCAATAAATAGAATTCCATTTAACAAAATTAATTTTCAAAGAAAAGAAAACGAATGTTCAAAAAAATGATTAAATGTTCAAGCAGTAAAATGAATGTTTTAACAAAGTAATTGAAAAATGGATTATATAAATTTTGAAACGAATTTTTAACAAAATATGAGAAAAAGAAGAAGGGGAAGTTTATTTTTAATGAAGGCAAAGATAGGTATTCTTTTAAAAAGGGGAAAAAGAGGGGAATATGGGTGGGAAGTCACAATTCTTTTACTTTCGGTAAATCCCCTTTCTACCCTACAAATTTCATGTGACACTGAAGATGACCCCACTTCTACTTTTAAATACGAAATATCAAAGTAAATTTTACTGCAAAGTCAAGGGCGTTTCTCGACACAAATTCCTACCTTACCGACTTCGAGAACGTTCCACAGCTGGAATGGTTCATGTGCGTGCCTGTCTACTAATTTTATGTAATCGTTAATCTAACAATGAATAATAATGAGTTTAAATTATTTTATATTAGAATGATAATACTTTAAATTAAATTCTTTATTAATTTTTTTTTTCATATGATAACATTGATATAATTAAAAGATTAACTTAGACGACAGATAAACTTAGCCGATTAGGGTCCACCGTGTATTTTTTAATAATTCATCCTCTTTTTTGTAGAATATTAATCTCGGTTGAGAAATCAACTTTTTGGTTGAATGTTTTAGTTGAATCTTTTAGATTAAAACTCATGTGGTTGGTAAAAAATTACTGAATATATAACCATTTTTATAAAAATGTATTTATGTTTTTTGTTATATATTTCATACATTATATAAAGCCTTATATGACATATAAGACATATATGGTTGATATTTCTGTTAACAAATTTTTTTAAATGAAAATTTAACTATTTCTTATGTTAAATTAAGATATAATTTTTTGTTAAAATATTTATTGATCTTCTTGGTTGAAAATTCAACTATTTGGTTGAAAGTTGAACAAATTTGTTAAGAATGCATTGCTTGTCTGGAAATGCATACCTTTAGTTGAAAAATATTTTTTTTTTTTTGGTTTGAAATCTCAAGGTTTTTAGCATTTTGTTCAAAATCTTGTTCAAAATTTTTTAGTTAAAAATTCAATCACTTGTTTGAAAGTGGAAATACTTTCTTAAAAATTATGTTTTCTGTTTGCAGATTCTTTATTTTAGTTTGAAAATGGTGAACGACTAAAAAATCTCGAAAAATAAAATTCCGGACACTGTAAAATTCCCGAATAATAAAATTGCAGAGAAATAAAAATACCGAATTGGAAAATTCGCGAATAATAAAATTGCCGAAAAGTAAAAATACCGATTTTTAAAATTCCCAAATAATAAAATTCTCGAATAATAAAATTGCCGAATTATAAAATTCTCGAATATAAAAATTCACGACAGTCTATAATATAACCGAATTGGAAATAGCCCGAATAATAAAATACACGAAAGAAAATGGCTAAATTATAAAATATCCGAGTTGGAAAATCCACGAATTTTAAAATTCAAGAAATCAAAAAATTACAATTTTTTATAAATATATTTTATTGATTACAAATACAATAATGAAATGTTATTTTTTTAAATTATTTTTAATTTAAACATTTTTTAAATTGATTCAATTTAAAATAACAATAATTTAAAATAAAATATTTCTGGGTAACAAACTTTTTAATGTGCATAGAATTTGAAAAAAAATTACAAAAAGCGTTCGCAAAAATCAAATTTTTAATTCAGAATTTAGCTTGCAGCTACTGAGTTGCTGAATTTATACACTGCAATCAATAAAATATATTTATAAAAAATTTTCATTGTTTAATTTTTTGAATTTTACAATTGGGAAATTTTCAAATTCGGATATTTTATAATTCGGCAATTTTCTGAAGGGTATTTTATTCTTCGGGAATGTTCCAATTCGCTAATATTATTAACTGCTGGGAATTTTATTACTCAGGAATTTTCAATTTCGGAAATTTTATAATTCGGCAATTTTATTATTCGCTAATTTTATTATTCGGGAATTTTCTAATTTGGGAATTTTACAGTGTCGGGAATTTTAGTTTTTGGGATTTTCAGTCGTCTCAAAAATTGTTTATTTTCATGAAAGTCAATTTTTTGTTAAAAATTAATTTTCGTAACCGAAAATTTAAGTATTTCATTGTTGGTAAAAATTTATTTGTCCGAGTTGAAAATTCATGTATTTTGTTGAAAATTTAACTTATTCACTGAAAATGAAGTATTGGGTTCAAAATTTCATGTATTTTTTCTAATTGATCTTTTCTGGTAGGGAATAAATCTTCTTGGTTGAAAATGCAACTATTTGATTAAAAATTCATTTTTTCTCTGCAAATACATAACATTAATTGAAAATTCATTTCTTTGTTTAAATTTAAACTTTTTTAGTATTTTGTTTAAAAAATTTTTTTTGTCGAATTAAGTTTTTAATTGAAAAATAGCTATTGGAATTTCGGTTGAAACTTTATATTTATTACTTGAAAATTCAACCATTTGGTTAAAAATTCGATTTTTTTTGTAAAAAATTAATCTTCTTGGTAAAAAATTCAAATTTTTGGTTTAAAATTTAACGATATGGTTAAATATCTATCTAATTTTTTTTTTAATTAAACGATTTGGTTCAAAAGTATTATTTTGGGGGCAAAAGTCAAATGTATCATTAAAAAATCGTCTTTTTGGTTTAGGATTGATCTATTTTGTTAAAAAATTTTTTTTGTTTATTTTAACTCTCTGGGAATTTTTTTTTCATTGAAATTAGTTTTTAAACTAAAAAATTAACGATTCCACTTTTGGATAAGAACGTATGTTTTTTTAGCTGGAAATTCATCCTTTTTTTCATTAAAAATTACTTTTTTGTTGAAAAATCTTGTTGGTAAAAAATAAATAATCTTGTTTAAAAATGCATGTTTTTCGTAGAAAAATCAACAACTGATTAGTTAAAAATTAATCTAATTTTTTGAAAAATAAACAATTTTGTTAAAAATTATACTTTTTGGTTTAAAAGTCAACTATTTTATTGAAAATTTGTCTTTTTGGTTGAGGATTAAACTATTTGGTTAAAAATTCGTATTTTTTAGTCCATTTCAACTGATTGAGGATTGGCTTTTTTTATTTATTGAAAACAAGTATTTTAAAACTGAAAATTTAGAGTTCCACTTTTGGTGGAAAACTCATTTTTCAGTTCAAAATTCAACTGCTTGGCCGAAAATTCATGTATTTTGTGGAAAATTTGTCTTTTGATAGAAAATAACTCTTCTTTGTTGAAAAATGCAGCTAATTGGTAAAAAGCATAAATCATTTTGTTCAAAGTTTTATTTTGTTGACAATTCGGTGTCAATAATACTGGATTTAAATTTTCTTCTTTGGTTACAAAACCTTTGTGACCCACCTATTAGGTGAGGGGGGGGGGGGGGGGGGGGGGGTACATAATTAAATGTCCCCTAATAAGGACAAAATTATCAATGGAAATTAATAAAATGGTAATGACTAATCACCTACTTTTAATTCTAACTCGCAGTCATCGCTGCCAGGCATAAGTAGCCTATGCATCTTTGTCACACATGCACACATAGATGGCTCACAAAGGTCGTAAAAATTGAAGGGGTGAGTATGAGCCCCGCGAAACTTTCCTTGGGGAATAGAAAGAGAAAAATATTTTGTGGAAGGGAGAAGAAGTAGAAACAGAGAGCAGATAAGGAAGGGGCTCGGGAAGGGGCGACACAGGATGAGGAGCATAAAAAAAGATGTAAAGAGCTGGCCTAGTAGTCTAGCTAGGCTAGGGCTAGGCTATAGTAGTATAGCTGAGCTGCTAGCGGCTAACGAAAGATGAAGAGAAAAAAAGATATAAAAAGAGAGAGATAGTGAGAAAAGAAGGAGAGGAGATGGAGGAAATGGAGAGGGGGCAGCCCGTGAGGGGAGGATGGCCCTGTAGGCTTTTTGGCATGTAGGGTGATTCACCCCTGTATTAACGAGAAAACACGCCCATACAAAAGATGGCTGCCCAAAAGTCGACCAATTAGGACTCGTATCGAAGGGTGTGTTTAGAAAATCCTCTAACAATTCTTGCTCATCCCTAGTTCGTTTTCATCCAGAACCAGGGGTGTCTTATTTTTATTTCTTTCGCGGAGAAAATTCCTCTTCCTTTTTAATCTTTTCGGTCTCACTTTGAATCAGAACTCGAGCCCGCCAAATACAAATTTTTATCTCGATTTTTACTGAAATGTGTTTAGTAGAGTGGAATGGAAAACTCAAAATTATTAGATTGGTACTAGCACAGGAAAGTCTCTTTGTGTCATTACGGATAAATTAAAATTACTTTTAATTTTCACCATTGGGCAAGTCGGTTGATAATTTCCAAACTTATAATTTTTTGTTATGCAAACATTTTTTAAAAATTTGTTTGGGTAAAATTTGTAAGAAAAAATATTTGTTGTTGTGAAAAACAGCTTTTATTTTTTAAAATTTTTGTATTCTCTTTTTGAGATACTGAGGAAGCACACACATACTTTTCATTTTAAACAGTTTTTTTTTCCTATTTTCTGCGGCTCCTGAAATTTGAGCCGTTTTTACACAAGATCCACAAAAAATAGAAAAAAAAATTAAAAATTTGTGTTGTCAAGTTTAGAGAAATGATAATCTTGAATGGAAAACGTAGGAACATTTTTTTCGTTGAAATATAATATTAAAAAAAGGGTGAAATACGCACTTTTGTTAATTTGTACCTAAAGTTGCAAAAAAAAGTTTTTTTTAAAATAAATTTTTACGCTTTTTTTAATAAACAAATAAATTAAAGAAACATATACAGATTTTTTAGTTCCAACCGAAAATTTTGGTCTATTTTTTGCCTATCCTACGTAAACTTTTATGAAAAAAAAGCATTTTGAAAAACTTAAATTTTCGTTATTTTAATTAAATATTACATTTCGACGAAAAAAAATTTCTTACTTTTTACCCTCTAGAATTATTTAATTCCCTAAAATTTATAAAAAATTGAGAAAAACATGTTTTCATACACAAAAAATTAAATATATTTGAAATTTTTCAATCGACTTGTCCAATATGATGAGACGTTTTTTCAAATTAAAAAAAAATTGTTTGTAATGCCATAAAGAAACTTTTGAATCATATTACCAATGAAACGAATCATTTTGAGTTTTTTCGACTCACCCGTACCTACACACTTCGGAATTAATTAATAGAATGAATTAAATTAATTAATGCAGAATTGCAGGGTGGCAGCACAGAACTAGATATCCAAAGTTTTTCTTTTATTAAAAATAAGGATTTAAAATTTAAAAAATCTTAAAGAATCAAACATTATATTGCGGTAAAAGAATTTTTTTTCGATATATAATTTTTGGATAGATCAGTTTTTAAATTTTGTGATAAAAATTTTACTTAAAATTTAGTTACAATTTCAAAATTTTGTCTGTTCAATTTTGTCAACCTTTTATAATTGAATCCGTATTCAGAAAATTAGTATCTTGAAAGCTTGTTTTTATTTGATTTTTATATTAAAAATTAAATTTTTTATCGTAATCCGCAGCCAAACCTGCTTCAATTTTTAGCTAGTCTCACTTTGAGATTGTCGACTTCCAGATCGATTTTCTCGAATCTGGATAACTTTATTTATTAAAAAAAAACGGCCTTAATTCAGCAACACTTTGGGTCAGCAGCCGACTTTTGTTTTATCTAGAAATAGTAATTTCGATTTTACACAGTACGGCAACCCTCCAAATTATAAATACAATTTTCCAGGCTATGAATATAATAGTTTGGTTTCCGAATAAATGTTCAAGTTATTATTAATTCTGTAAAAAATGAGACAATTTTTTATCAGAAACGTAATTTATAAATTAGTTTTTTTTTATGTCTAATGAGAATTTTTTTTATCTTTGTTTGATATCACAGTTGTAAATTATTATGATTTATCTTTGGTTAATATTTCACTCGAAAATTATTTTTTAAATTGTTTGTATTTGAAATGTAATAAAATGTGTTTTTAATTGAAAATTATTTTAATAACAAAATTAAAATCTTAATATTTATCCTGGAAAACTGGTTTTTTCCTTTATTTGTTGAGGGTTATTACAGAGTTCACGTGTATGGATGATAAAAATTAAAGCAATTCATACTTAATTATTAAACAACTATTTGTTTAAAAAATTTTATTATTCTCTTATCAGAATTATTATTATTCTTGTTATAAACTTTAATTACATTTTTAATTGTAGTAGTTTAGAAGAGGTAAGATTGGGTTCCAAGAAACAAAAATGAAAATGTGCCATCAAATTTGGCTATTCCTGCAGAAATTTCGGTCATCCAATTACAAATTATAGGGATATGATTATTTTTTGCATATTTTACTCCAGTATAAGCAATATTTTTTTAATTAAATAAAAACATACTTATTATATCAAACTCAGCATAGGTTATGTTTAACATTTTTTGATTTGGTATTAATACAAATTAAAAAGTCTATGAAAAAATTTTGCGTTTTGAGAATTACAATAAATATCTAAATAGTAAAAAAATATTTGAGAGTATAATTGTAATTCCCATTCAATTTTAATTTACAAAGGCTTTTATTTAGCAATTATACATAGAATTATTTTGAGTTGTTTTGTAAATTAACGATTTCCTAACAACTGTTTAATGAAAACGTAATTTAATAACGAAAATTAATATAATTGTAAAGAAGAAAAATGAATGAAAATTACAACTTTGCCTAAACCAATTTTTGGTTAATTATACTTAAGTTGCCCTTCTACATTTTTTTACAATAAATAATAAATAACATTTTTTGTCACTTTTATCAATTAAGTTAAAGATTAAATCATTTTGAACTTGACTGTACACCCAAAACTCTTTAACTTCTTTATCACTATTTTTGTTCGTTATTTAAAAAGTTATAAAAATTTTGATTTTTTTTTAAATTTAATTAAAATGTAGAAAATTTGAATATAAATTTCGAATGCTGTTTTTTTAAGAGTGACTACGTTTTAGATTTTCCCATTTTAATTTTGATAGGTTCAGCTTATTTTCCGAGTTTCTACGCCAATGGATTCCTAGAAACGACAAACAGGCCTCACTGGTCGACGAGTCTGTTATCCGATCTGCTGAAAATTCTTGGCTAAAGGCTTTCATTCAATTGAAAATTTCCTTGAAAATTGCCTCAACATGAGTCATCAAAGAAAATGAATTTTAACATATTCTGAAACTTTCAAAACGTCAACGAATATTTTTTTCTGTCAATAGTTTAATCTTGGGGAAAAAATGTTACTATTACAGAAATAGTTTCTAAACCTAACATAAAATTCAGTACAATTTAGTTTGAAACATTAAAATGAACGTTTTTTAAAAAACTATTTTTTAAATTAAAAACTTTTTACATAAGGAGTTACAGAAAAGGGTTTTCATCAAATGTGAGTCCCAAAAATTTTAAAAACAATATTTGAGTAATTAAATTATTTTTTTTTTGATAATTTAACTACAATGTTCTTGATCATTTTTCATTTTAATATAGTGTCATTTTGAGAAAAAAATGTTGCTCTCACTCAAATAGTTTCTAATGATAACAGAAAATTTATCAGATTTTAATTGTTTTTTTTTTATTCAAATAAATTACAAATGCTTTAAACAAATTTTGTTTACATGTTTTTAAAAATAATTATTTAACTATAATATTTTGTCAAATCATGTTGTAATTTTTAATACAGTGTAAAGGTTTTCATCAAATGCATGTCGCAAAATTAAAAAAAAAATAATATTTGAATAATTATTCAACTACATTTTTTTGGATAATTTTTTACTTTTCTAAATTGTGATGTAGAAAAAAATAATACTTTTACATAAATAATTTCTAATGATACAAAAAAAAATTAATTAATTTTAATTGTTTTGTGTAAATAAAAAAAAGTTTGAACAAACATTTTTTAATGAAATTTGTTATAGAAAAACATTAAAAAATACTTTTTTCATGAATTGTACGTCACTAAAAATGCGCTTAAAGATTTCTTTACAAGCAATATTTTTTGGAAATTTCGTATTTTTTACTACACTGTGATTTTGAAAAAAAAATCTAATGATAATATAAAATAGAGTAAATTTTCAAAATAAAAAATCAACATTTTTTAAAAACAATGATTCAAACTGTTGCAAACTGATATCCAAGAATATTTGAATAATTTGTTTAAAGATTTCTTTAACAGCAATATTTGTCGGAAACTTTGTATTTTTCACTACAGTGTGATTTTGCAAAAAGAATTCTAATGACAATACAAAATAAAGAACTTTTTTTAAAAATAAATATTTCTTAAAACAATGATTTAAACTGATTTTTAATATAAAAAAAGTTAAAGGAAAATATTTTCATCAAATGTACGCCACTAGACATTTTTTAAAATGAATTATTGAACTGCAATCAACAATGTCTAAAGAATATTTGAATAATTACTTAACTATAATGTTTTCGATAATTTTTTATTTTACTACTGTGCGATTTTGAGACAAAAAACTTTTCTTTCACTTAAATAGTTTCTAAGGATAACAGGAAATTTATTACATTTTATTTTTTTAATTAAAATAAGTAAATATTTAAAACATTTTCAATGAAATTTTGCATACAATAAAATTAAAGACAAATTTCTGACCAAATGTGCGTCACTAAATAATTTTTTCAAGAATATTTGAAGAATTCTTTGACCAAAATGGTTTTAATTTTGTTTACTACAGTGTGATTTTAGCAAAATTTGACTTTCACAGGAATTGGTATGTAATTTCAATAATTATTAAAACGAAATTTTATTGATAATTTTGGAAATATTTCTAAGTGATTTGAAATATTTGTTAGTTTTCTCTTAAAATTAATTTTTCAAAATAAAAAATCATTTTAATTTTCCTAGGAATTTAAAAAACATTTTTTTGGTATCATCATTTTACGATTTGTTTTAAAATCTTCGAAATCTTGTAAAATGTAAATAATTTTTCAAATTGTTCTAAGATTTATAAATAACATTTTATTACCAATTTTCTCATACTGAAATTTTTACAATTTTTTATAAAAACACATACAAAACTGGTACATATTGTAATCAGTTACAAAAGGGTATTCACTCTTTTTGAGATGGCCTTGTTCATTTTTTTGTACAATCTACCATTTTTTGCAGGTTGAAGTATCCATTAATCATTTCTTTATTCATTTTCGCAAAGAGGCTGTCCAAATATTAATCTAACTTTTAATTCGGTAATAACTAGAGTTTAAAGACTTCACGACCGGTTAGCGCTAAAAATGAAACACCAGGCCACATAAAAGGTTAATTAATTTGGAATGAAGTTGAAGTGTGGTTTGGCTGATTTGTAAGTCATTTACATCGAGTTATTTACATTATGTATAAGAGTATATAAAAGTTTTTCGCAATTTTAAAATTAAAATTACAAAAATCAAATTTGGACATGTTCTTCAAATTAATTTGAAAAATGATTTGTTGTAACAAAAATCAAAGAAAAACATTCTCAACGAATGTACGTCTTTTAAAAAAGTTTAACACATTTTTAAAATAATTATTTAATTACAATTTTTTATTTTGTATTTTAACTGCAGTGCAAATATTTTCATTTAATGTACGTCGCAATACAAATTGTTTAAAAGAATATTTGAGTAGTTATTTAACTATAATGTTTTTGATCATTTTGTATTTTCACTAGTGTAATTCTGGAAAAATTTTGTTTTCATAAATGTAATTTCTGATGAGAACAGGTAATTCAGTATATTTTAATTAAGAAGTTAAAACAATTTTTAAAATTAGGTTTTTCATACAAGAGATTATAAAAGACGGGTTTTATTAAATGTACGTTGCTATGCAAATTTTTAAAAGAATGTTTGTTGATAATTCTGTACTCTTATTATAGTCGGATTTTGAAAAAAGAATTTTCGCAAAAATAATTTTTGAAGATAACAAAAAATTTATCACACGTTAATTTTTAAAATTAGAATAGTAAAGTTTTGTTTAATTTAATTTTTTTAACAAAAACATCGAAGGCATTTTTTTGCATGAAACGTACATCGCTTAACAATTTTTTTAAATGTTTTTAATAATTTTGTATTTTTACTATAGTCTGATTTTGGAAAAATTTCATCTCACAGAAATAATTTGTAATGAGAACAGATAATTCAGTAGATTTTTATTGTAAATATAAAAATTAAAATTAAAACAATTTTTTAAATAAAAGAAGAGAGGATTGAAGAAAAGAGTTTTTATCGAATGTTTGTTGCTATAAAAAGTTTTAAGAGAATTTCTTCAACTCTAATGTTTTTTGCTCATTTGTATTTTTACCACAGTATGATTTTGCGAAACATTTTAATTTCATTAATTAAAAAAGTAGATATTTTTTTATTGAATTTTTTTTACGAAAAAATTAAAGAAAAATTGTTTGATCAAATATACGTCGCTATAAAATTGTTTAATGAATATTTTAATAATTATTTAATTATATTGTAATTTTTTCAAATAAACAAAATAAAATTTAAAATAAACATATACATATAATATATAAATAATAGAATTCTATTCGGTTATTACGCAGTAATAACAGTAAGTACCTTTCAATGTCATGGAGAATTATAGTATTGAAAATTTATTAATGAACTCATATGTATTTATCGAAGAAAAGAGCTATATATATTTAGGTTATTCATTTATAAATTAATAAAGGCTTAATTTAGAAACAATTATTTTTACTGATCAGAAGGAAAATTTACGTGGCCGATTTTCTACAAAGAAAGAACCTTAAACTTTTATTGAGTGAACAGTATGCTAAGAGGGTAAGATTGTCACGTAATAGTATTATATAAACGTTGACTATATTTTATTTTCAATATTAAGGCAGTGTTTTGACAATTTCATACTATTATGCAATGGGGAATATGGCTTTATACTATTTATCGAAATGTCAGGCTTTTAATCAATAAAATAAGTATAGGTTCATAAACAATAGTCAATATGTATGGTTTATAATTTATATTTATATTATTAAAACAATTCGTCGATCTCTACAAGAAAAATCCTTATTTGCAGGGTGCCTGAAAACCGAAAAAACGAGAAAATCATATTCAAATTTTTGGAAAATGTGAATTTGAGAAATTTTTAAGAGAATAAACAAATTAAAAAGATTAACAAATCATAAAGAATTTGAAAATATTTTTTTAAAAAGTTAAGAAAACTTTAGTTTTTGAAGATTGCGAAAAAAGTTTTGAAGATTTAAAAGAATTTTGAAAGTTTTCAAGAAATCAATATTTCAACTATTAATAAATCAACTATTTTGTTGAAAATTCGTATTTTTTGGATGAATTCTACTTTAAATTTGATTAAAAGTTTGATAAAAATCAATTTTTGTTTTAAGATTCATCATTTTAGTTGAAAATTCCGCTATCTGATTAGAAGTTAAACTAATTAGTTGAAAACTAATTATTTTGGTTGAAGATTCCAAATTTTAGTTGAAAATTCAACTATTTGGTTGAACATTTAAATATTTGCTTATAAATTTAAGTAGTTTGTTGAAAATTCAATTCCTTTTGGTTGAAAATTCCATTCTTTGGTTGAAGATTCATTATTTTAGTTGAAGATTTTTCTCTTTGGTGGAAAAGTTGAATATTTTATTGAAAATTAATTTCCTTTTTTAATTGAAAATTGAACTATTTAATTAAAAATATGTTTTTTGTTCGTTTAAAATTACACCTTTCAGTTAAAAGTTAAACTACTTTATTAAAAATTAATTATCATGGTCGAAGGTCCATCATTTTAGTTGAAAATTTACATCTTTGGTTACAAATTTAAATATCAAAAAAATGCATTTCCTTTTAATTGGAAACTAATTTTCTCAACTGCAAATTGAACTGTTCCATAATTGGTTAATATTTTTTTTAAATTTAAAACTAAACAATTCCGTTGAAAATGCATCCTTTTTGTTTTAAATATTCCACTATTTGGTTGTAAATTCCACTGCTTGGTTTATAGTAGTTAGAATTCCTAACTACTTTTTTAAAAGTTAAATTTTCTGGTTGAAGATTAATTATTTTAGTTGAAAATTTATCTCTTTTGTGGAAAATTATTATATTTTATAAAACATTTATTTTCTTTTTGTTTAAAAATTCAACTATTTGGTTGAAGAACCATTATTTTTGGTTGAAAATTTCAATATTTGTTTCAAAGCTAGTTTCCTTTTTGATTGAAAATTAATTTTTCAATATGAAAATCAAACAATTCCATTATTTTTAATCTTCTTAGTTCAAACTTCAATTATTTAAAAATGCAATATGTTTACTTTAATTTTTATGAATTTGAAGCGAATCAAATCGAATTTATTATTAATTTTGTTGGCAGAAATTTTTCATTGGCATTAGGGTCTTATGAAAATACTTAATTATAAAACATGCATTTCTTAAAAGGTTAGAAATCCTACATCTTAAAAAAAAACATTAAAGATGAACTTATTTTTTAATTAATCGAAAACTTTCTTGATTTAATGAAATAATTTTCCTGATTAAAGGAAACAAAACTTTCATAATGAAATGGGAAGTTCTATTTTTATTTCCTGATAATTTGTATTATTTAGATTTAGAATTAAAGAGTATGAATTTTTGGAATCAATGGGTTAAGTTAAGCGGTTAAGCGGTTAAGGGTTAAGCCGGTCAGGTTAAGAAAACTGAAAATTCTCTCTGTAGTTATGGTGGCCGTTTTGACAAGAGGACTTCCGGGTGGATTCCGGATGAAAGGGGGCTTCGAAATAAAATAGGAGGGGTGTCATCGACCCTTTCTGTCGGAAAAATTCTAGGGGTCGATACAGGGAGCTTCAAAACGAGAAACGAAGGGGAACACCCTCAAAGATCTGATGTTAAACGCGATCGTGAGTTTCCCATGCTGGAACATGGCTCTTATATTTCGAATTCGAATCAAAAGTTTTTCGCTTATTACTTAGTCAAATCAAATATTTTATAATAAAAGTAAAATTTTTTTAAAATAAATAAAAAACTTTTTATTAAAAACGAATACTACAAAATCCTAATTTCAAAATTCTCTCATTTTCCTTGACTTTTCCAGTTTTCCCTGACCAATTTTTCATTTTCCCTGATCGTTATTAATTTTTCTGTCAGATATAAAAACAAACTTACACCTAGGTCCTAGGAAATCAATAATGTTAATAAAAACAGCAAAAATGGCTGAATTTATAGCCAAAAAAATGCTCTAAAAATAGGAAATGGGTTATTATTTTGAATATAATTAATGTTTAAGTACCATAATAATAACAATAATAATATTTTTCAAATAAGAAGCAAAAAATATTAATTTTCTACCGAATCCAAAAAGACGAACTTTCAACAAAATACTTGATTTTTAAAACAAAGAGTTGAATTTTTATCTCAAAACATAAATTTACAAACAAAAAAAAATGAAAAGTTGAAATTTTCAGTCAAAAGGATTAATTTTTAAATAAAAAAATTAATGAATTTTTAACGAAATAGTTCAAATATCAACGAAAATAGTCGAGTTTTCCACAAAATAGTTGAATCCTCAACAAAAAACATATTAATTTTTACCAAAATAATAAGACTTTCAACAAAACTATTAAATGTTGAACAAAACTGTTTAATTTTTTATCAAGCAGTTGAATTTTCATATCACGAAGCTAAATTTTCAAGAAAGAAATTAATTTTTAACCAACCAGGATGATTTCTTAACCAAATAGTTTAATTTTCAAATACAAAAAGATAAATTTTCTACCAAAAATGGATTAACTTATTTTTCAGTTAATAACCGTAATTTTTAACCAAAATAAATCTATACATTTACAACAAAAAATTTAAATTTTCGGTAAAAAAAATAGATTAAAAAAAATTGTTTTTAAAAAAATTTCAATTTTCAATTAAAGAGATGAATTTTCAACAAAATAGTTGAATTTCAATAAGAAAAAAATATTGTTGAAGGAGGTTGAATTTTCAATCTAAATTGATGCATTTTTTCCCAAAAAGATGAATTTTTAACAAAACAGTTAAAATTTCAGTTAAAAAAGAAGACTTTAAAAAAATACTTGAATTTTCAAATGAAAAAGATAAATTTTGAAACAAAAATCGAATAGTTAACTTTTTAATGAAAGTGATGAGTCTTAAAAAAAAATTTTAACAAAAAATTCTTAATAAAAAAGACCCTTTTTTAACAAAATAGTTGATTTTTCAATTAGAAACATTTTTCCAGCCAAGATGGAAAAAATTTACATTTATTCTCAATAAAAAAAGGAATTAAAACAAAGATATATACAACCAAAGACGAATCTTCAACTAATCAAATGATTTTTTAACCATGAATTTTAACCAAATAGCTGAATTTTCAACGAAAAATGATCAATTTTCAAACAAAAATAGAATAGTACGGTTTTCAAGGGAAAAATTAATTTTTAAGTGAAGAAACGAATTTTTAACGAAAATGTTCAATGTTTAAATAATAAAATTATTTTTTAAGTAATAAGTACCGAAAATTGATCAATTTTTAACAACAACGAAAAGAATAGTTAAATTAAAGAAAAATAATTTTCGAAGGGAAAAAAACGATCAATTTTAAATGAATAAAAATGAATAGTTAAATTTATAAAAAACACACATTTTCAAGGAAAAATATGAATTTTCAACAAAATAGTTAAACCTTCAACCAATAAAATAAAATTTTCACAAAAAGTAGTTCAAATTTTAGCCACGCAGTTAAATTTCCCGAATTTTCGAGCAAAATAGTTTTGAACAAAGTAGTTGAATTTTCAACAAAATAGTATTTTTTAACGAAAAGTGATCAGTTTTAAAGCAAAGAAATATAATTTTAATTTTGGAAAACATCTTTTTAAAAGAGACGAAAAAGATAAATTTTCTGCTAACAAAAATAATTGAATTAGGAAAAAATCATTTTCAAGGGGAAAAACGAATTTTCAACAAAATAGTCAAACTTTTAACCATGTAGTTTAATTTTTAACCAAAAAACAAGAATTCTCCATGAAAAGTGTAATATGTTTAATTTCAACTAACAAAAATCAATTATCAGTTAAGAAAAGTACTTTTCTACAAAAAAACAACGTATTTTAAACAATATAGTTAAATATTGAACTTATAAAGTTCCATTTTTGGTTCAAATTGATATTTTTAGCTAAAAAATCATCTACTTGGTTGAAAATTTAATTTCTTTGTCATAAATTCATTTTTTTGTTGAAAATTTAAATATTTTGTCAAAAATTAACTTTTTAAACTGAAAATTAAACTATTTAGTTTACAATTCGTCTTTTTTCTGAATATTCATCCCTTTTGGTTGGAATGGAATCTGTTCGTTAAAAATATAAAATCTTTCTTGATTGAAACGTGCTTTCTTGGTTGAAAATTGAACTTTTTGTTGAAAATCCGTTTTTTTAATTTGAAAATTGGTGGAAAATTTGCACTTCTTTGTTGAAAATTCATTTTTTGGTTGAAGATTAATCTCTTTCGTTAAAAATTGAACAATTTTCACGAGGATTCCATTTACTTTAGCTGAAAATTAAAATTTTGAATGAAATATTAAACTGCTTGGTTAAAAATTGGTTTGAGCCGAAAATCAAATTCTTTAGCTTACAATTCGTCTTTTTTCTGAAAATTTAACTGTTTGATTAAAAATTTGTCTTAGGTGAAAATTAAATTCTTTATATTAAAAGTCGTCTTTTTTGCAAAATGCATCACTTTTGGAAGAAATTTAATATTTCTGCTGAAAAATATAAAATGTTTTTAGTTTAAAATATGCTTTCTTGTTTGAAAGCTTAACTCTTTTCTTAGAAAATCGTCATATCGATTCAAAGTGCAACTCCTTTGATAAAAATTAATATATTTGTCTGAAAACTTAAATATATCGTTGAAAATTCATTCCTCTTTTGTTGCAAAGTAACTTTTTCAACTGAAAGTTGAACTATTCTATTCCAGGTTAGAAATTTCATTTTTTTATTTGAAAAAAAATCTTCCTGTTTAAAAGTTCATCTATGTTATTTCAAACGTAACTATGTTACGAGAATTTGTTTTATTTCGGCTGAAAATTAAATATCTTAACTGCAACTTAAACATATTTAGTTGAAAACATTTTTTTTTATCTTAAATATTTACAAATTTGACTTGAAATTCTTTCTTCCTTGACTGAAAAATTGTTGGAAATCAACTTCTTTAACTGAAAATTCATCTTTTTTAGTTGGAATTTAATCTTTTTGTTGAAAATTATTTATTTACTTCTTTGTTTGTTAAAGATGAATTTTGTATTTATTACTATAATATTATATTTGAAGAAGATCATTTGAATGTATGTATGCATGTATGTATGCATGTATGTATGTATGTATGTATGTTTGTGGGTATGTGTGTATGAATGTGTGCATGCATGTATGAATGTTATTGATGTAGGTATAATTTTTTGGTCTTTTGGGTTTGGGATGCTGTCACAGCCCTTATTCAGGTAGGTACCTGGTTGGACTACCTGATATCGGCAAATTGCCCGGCACTCACACCAATTTGATGACCCAGTTTCTATCAGCGATTCGAAATTCAAAGAAACCGGCCATTTGCAATTGAAAAATATAAGGTAAGATTATAAGGGATCGGCGAACAAACGAGGTGAAGGGAAACCATTTGAAACTAATTCCCTTTCACAGGGTCCTTTACCTTTACAGTTTACTTTTACTTTACCCTTTCGAATTTAGGTCAACATTATTTTCTCCATAGTCCATACTCCATACTCCAGTCCAGTCCATAGGAACACGCACATTATATACCTCTATCTATCTATACACTCTATATCCTTGATCACACACACACACACACACACACACACACACACACACACACACACACACACACACACACACACACACACACACACACACACACACACACACACACACACACACACACACACACACATGCATATATGAAATACGATGAGAAATTCCCAGTCGGCATTCAATTTCAATCGTCTTAATTCCTTCTACCTGAATCAAAAATTAAATGTCCTATTTCACATATGTCAAAAAATTATTACTATTCAGATTCTCAAGATATTTTTCCAATCATTTCAATTTTTACCCAATCTTAAGAATCTTTAACTTTTTCAAAAATATTAATTTTTCAGAATTTGAGTATCAATTTCAAGAATAAGGATGGCTTTTAAAAGGAAAAGTTTTATTTTAAATAAAGCAACTCTCTAGATCTTAATTAATAGAAAACTAAATACTAAATTACGTTTCTATCTAAAAAGACGAATTTTAAACCAACTAGATACATTTTCAACAGAATTTAATTTTGAACTAAAGAATAACATTCTTAAACTGTAATAAAATTATTTAATTTTCAGTTAAAACAGTTAATTTTCAAAAAAGTGAATTTTTACAAAATAATTCAATTTCCAAGAAAAAAAAACTTCAACAAAGATGTTCAACTTTCTACCAAGTTTCAAATTAAAAAGACGAAATTTAAAAAAAGAGCGTAATTTTCCACTAAGAAGCCAATTACAGTCAAGAAAGCTTATAGATTTGTCAAGAAAACAAAAATTTGTAACAAAAGAAATGAATTTTTAATCCAATAAGTCGAATTTTCAAACGTATAATTTAATTTTTATTTCAAAAATTAATTTTCAGTCAAAATAACACAAATTCTCGTAAAGTAGCTACATTTTCAACAAAATAGATGCATTTATAAATAAGAAGATTAATTTCCAACCAAATAGGTGATTTTCAACAGAATTGAATTGTCAACTGAAAAATAAAATTTTTCAGCTGAAATAGAATAATTCAATTTTTACCTAAAAAAGGTTAAATTTAAAAAAAGCGAATTCTGAAAAAAAATTTAATTTACAAGAAAATAAATTAATTTTCAACAAAGAAAATCAAATTTCAACCAAAAATTTTAAAATAAAAAGACAATTATGAATCTTTAACTGGGATATTTACATTTTTAGCTTTAAAAAAAATTATTTTCTACCAAAAAATACCAATTTCTGACAAAACAGTTTTAGTTCTCGGCAACAAAAAAATGAATTTTTGACCAAGATATTCAAGTTTCAACCAGGTAGATGTATTTTCAGCTAAAAATATCAATTTTTAACAAAAAATGTAATACTTATATTTTCAGTTAAAAAATGCAATTTCCAACAAAAAAAAAGCGATTTAAAGAAAAAATGCAATTTACAAAAACAACAAAGTAATTTTCAAAAAAGAAGTTCATCTTTTAATCAAGTAATTGAATTTTCAACGAAAAAAGATAAATTTTTAACCAAAAATGTAATAGTCAAATTTTCAGTTAAAAATTTATATTTTTATTAAAAAAATAAATGTAAAAAAATCAATTTTCACAAAAACAAAGCGCATTGTCAACAAAGGAGTTCAAATTTCAACCCAGTAGTTCAATGAAAAAGAATGTTCTATTTTAAACCAATAATAAAGAAAAATAAGTAATTTTCAATTTGTAGTAAAAAAATGTATTAAAAAAATGTATTTTTAATACAATAGTTAAATTTTCAACCAAAGAGATTAACCAAACAAATGCATTTTGAACAAAAGAAATTAAATTTTTAACCAAAATATATTAGTTAATTTTTCAGATAAAAAATTAATTTTTAACAATAACAAACTTTTTTCAATAAAATAGTTAAATTGTCCACTAAACACATGAATACGCATCTAAAATTCTAAATCTTCATTAAAAATATGAATTTTTAGTCAAACATTTGCAATTTAAATGAAAAAGGATTAAATTAGTCCAATTTTATTTATATCCGGGCAAATTTTTTTTTACGAAAAAGGTTTAAAACTTACGAAAAATAATAATTAAAATTTAGTTAAAATTTTAACCATTTCTTTTGTAATTAAATATTTCCTATAACGCTACACCAATTCCAGTTAAGAAAATAAGTGAAGAATTTTCAAATACTATTATTCGTCAAAAAATTTGTTCTTTTCAAAAAATTATTTTAACGATTTCAGCTATATAAAATTATATTTTCGAGAAATGGGAAAGAGAAGAGTCACAGAAAATGTTTGAGAAATTTTTCATTTTAAATAATGTTTTTTATTTGAAATATCATCATTTCTAATATTATTTAGATTCTTAAAAACATAGAAACACTATATAATAATTTATTTTAAAATTTATGATTGATTTCCCTATTTCTCTATTAAATGATTTTCAAACTGAAGTTAGTCTTCAGTTTTCGATTTAGGTATTTTTTCTTATAAAGTATTGACAAATTTCTAATGAAATTGAAAATATTATTTTAAATTTAAAAATGAGAATCATGCGTATAAATGGCGCAAAGGCGCTACATCCCCGCGGTATTTGAATACGAAATCGACCCCTTTGCGACCCCTTCATTCAACGAAAATGGCTGGCGAAAAAAATGGTGGTTTCTGCAACACAAATCCAATTAAACATTGTGAAAATGAATTATGTATTAATTTTGTGCTTTCTCCAAATTCCATTAAATAAAGTCATTACGATTTTTCGTAATTTAGAATAATTATTTCAAAGATTGGTAAGAATGGCAATTAATTAAAAGAACCATAAAAATGAAAAAATAACATGAGAAGGCTAAGAAATAAATGTTCTTAAAATAATATACGTTCAGAAAACTATTTGCTTAAATAAATAAAAAATTGGAGACATATATAGTCACTTGATGGTCAATAAATACGAATAATAAACCAATTGACAAAATTTTAAATTGCTCACTTATAACATTTTTGGTAATTATTGTTCATTTTAACTGATAAATCAGTTGCATTTGAATTTTTTTTAAAAATGAAATAGTAAAATAAATTGTAATTTTCTTTAACAAAAAAACATGATTTCTCCAAAAAATGCACAAATTTTGAACAAAATAGTAGAATTTTCAACTAAAAAGGATAAATTCTGAACCAAATGGAAAATAATTTTCAACTAAATAATTAAATTTGTAACCAAAAATATGAATTTTTAACTAAAATTATGAATTTTAAATTAAAATGAATAATTTCAACTAAAATTAAGAATTTTTCTACAAACAAATGCATTTTCAACAAAATGGTTCAATTCTAAACAAAAGAGGGGAATTTCCAAACAAGCCAGAAGATATCAATTTTCAACAATGAAATTAATTTTCAAACCAAAAAGGATTACTTTTTCTTGAAATTGTGAAATTTTCAAGCCAATCAATGCGAATTTTCTTCAGAATACATGCGTTTTTAACTAAAAAACAGCAATATTCAACCAAAAATGCAATATAGTTATATTTTCAGTTAAAAAAGTTAATTTTGAATTAAGAAGAAAAAAAGACTTTGAGACAGAAAAGTACAATTTTTTACAAATAAATGAGATTTTTAAACAAGAAACATTTTATAGTCATAAAAGAAAGAAAATTTCAAACAAAAATGTTTTATTTTTAATTCAAAACGACGAACTTTCTACAAAAACGTTAAATTTTCAAAAGAAAAATATGAATTTTTAACTAAATAGTGGAACTTTAATCCCAAAAAGACAAATTTTCAACCAATAAAGATGATTCTTTAACAAAATTGTTGAATTTTTAACCTAATAATAAATTTTTTGAATGAAAAAGATAAATTGTCAACTAAAGATATTTTAGTAGATTTTTCAATAAAAAAATAAATAACTTACAGCTAAAAATGGAATATTTAAATTTTAATTTAAAAATTAATTTTCAGGCAAGAGAAAAACGAATTTTCAACAAATTGGTTGAATTGTCAACTAAAACAAATTAATTTTGAACCAAACATTTGTACTTTTAACAAACAAAGATTAATTTTGAACCAATAAGGGAAATTTTTTAATAAGAATCCTTTTCCAGCCAAAAAAAAGGTCTAACAAAATGTTGAATTTTTATGTCAAAATGACGTATTTTTTACCACACAGTTAAATTTTCAAAGCGAAAATATAAATTTTGAATAAAAAAGTTTATTTTCTACCAAATAATGGAATTCTCAATCCCCAAAAGATCAAATATTAATCAATAGGGATGACTTTTATCAAAATGGTTGAATGTTCAACAAAATAATTTAATTTTCAACCTAATAGTAAAATTTTTGAATAGAAAAGATGAATTTTCAAATAAAGATATTGTAGTAGATTTCCTCAATAAAAAATAAATAATTTTCGACTAAAAAAATCAATTGTGAACAAAAACGGAACAGCAAAAACGGATTTCAGATCTATATAATAAAGAACAAAAGTTTAAAACAATTGAAGATCATTCCTAATAATTTCAAAATATTTGCTGGAATAGCTGGAAATTTCTTTAAGAAAATAAAGTGTGCGTGTGATCAGTAATAATAATAAATTGAATCGGGATATTTTTACTAATTACTATCAGCGACTGCATTCTAGCCACAGTAATTAGAAAAATTGGACTGACAATCAGTTATATTTTAATGATTCAAAGTTAGAGAGTCGAGTGTCATCATGAAATGTTAATTTATTTATATTTTCCGTAATTTTAAAGATATTCAAGTAGGGCTCGGAGATAAACTTAAATTCAACAAAAATTTATTTGACTTTATGACGTCAATATCTAAATTCCAGAATTTAATCTTGAATTCAGATAAACTTTATTTGCATCAAGATAAATTTTTTCTTCATTTGATTCAAGTTCACATCTAATTTGAGGCCACAAAAATATTAGCTGTAATAATTTGAAGTAATCCTTACTGTCAATATAATTCTGCCTTTGATACAGGGTCAAACAAATATTTCTCTGTGTGCATTAAACAACATGAGTTAAATAAACAATGGAATAGAACCTAGACCTGGCAACACAAATTCGTTTTAAAACAAATTTTCTGTAAAAAATCCGTTATCTAAATATGCTTGTAATTAAAATTGCATTTCAAATAATAGTTATTATTTAATAAATATATTTCTTGTTAGCTTTTTTTTTTATATAAATTTAAACCCTTTTTTTAATTTTAGATATTTAGATTAAATCGCTCTTGGTTAATTTATTCCTTCTTTGATCTTAAACCGCAAACTATTCATTCTGAGTTTGGACATTCAGAGAACTTCCGGGTATTAATATAGGCCCTATTGATTTTCTTCAAGGTCATGAATAGAATGTTCTATAATAGGTCTAGGTTATTGCAGGTCATAAGAAGAAACTTCGATTTCATGATTTAAAATTGAGATACTTTAGTTTAAAATTGAAAAAAGGTATCTTCATTCTTTATTTGAAATCTTCAAAAATTCACATTTTGTTTAGAATTCTTTGAAATATTTACAAATTTTAAATAATTTTAAATACCTTCAAAACTTCGAAATATCTCTTAAACTTCCTCGAATTATTTCTAATATTTTTTGTTCTTGCAAAATTGGAAAATTTTGCTTTAAAAGCTTTTATATTCTGTTTAAAAATTTTAGGAAATCACTCGAAATCTTTTGAAATCTTTTGTTAGTTTTCTCTTGAAATTAATTTTTTAAATGAAAAATAAATAAACCATATGAAATTTTGCCATGAAACTTATGGATAATTTGTCTCAATAATAATACATACATTAATGATATAATGTTCAAAATTTCTCAAAAAGCTTGTAAAATTTGTTTCAAAATCTTCAACAATGTAAAGTTTGTTTAATTTTTTTAAACAATTTTTTCAAGTTTTATATTTTATTTAAAAAAACGAGTTTTCGTGAAAATAGTTAAATCTTAAAAAAATTTTTAACACACAAAATAATTTAAATTAAGATAAATTTAATTGAGTTTGGTTCATTTAATTTTATTGAATCAAAACCAGTTGGGTTCAATGAAACAAAAAACAAATAAATACAGCGAATTGCAACAAAATACATACATTTTTAAAGGAATGCATGAATTTTTAAATAAAAATAATAAATTTTGAAACTATAGTGATAGCATTGTCAAATTTTCAGTTAAAAAAAATTAATTTTAAACCAAAGACGTGCATTTTCAGCTAAAATGATGTGTCTCAAAACAAAAAATTAATTTTTAACAAAGTATATTTCAAATTTCAACGAAATATTCGAATTTTTAGCAAAAAAAGAAGAGGAATTTTAAACGAAAAATATAATAATTGATATTGCAACTATGAAAAAATTAAATTTTAAATTAAAATCAGTCGCATTCGAGCAATTTTCTTTTATGCATGAATTTTCAAATAAAAATAATAACTTTTCAACCAGTATTTTTGTTTCAGAATCTTTAAAAATGCATAGGTTGCTTTACTGCATAGAAAAAAAATCTTTTCAGTTTTAAATAACTTTTGAAAAAGACGAAATTTCGTAGATATTTGAATCTTCAAAAAAAAAAAATGTTTTAACCAAAGAAAATAGTTTTAATTAATATGAATTTAATTAAATATTTAATTTAATTGAATATTTAACTGAAAAAATGGGTTTTTAATGAAGTATTTTAACTTTCAACAATATAGTACAATTTTTAGACAAAAAGATGAAATCATAACGTAAATTGTATAATAGCAGATACTTTAACCAGAAAATTTTTTAATTTTAAATCCAAACCATTTGAATTCAACCAAACAAAAAAGAATTTCTTTAAATGCATGAATTTTCATATGAAAATAATAAATTTTCAAACAGTAATAAAACAGCTTAGTTTTCAGTGTAAAACATTAATCTTCAATCAAAGAGCTTAATTTTTAACTAAAAATGTAATAGTTGATATTACAACCAGAAAAAATATTAATTTTAAATCAAAACCTGTCGCATTCAACCAAAAAAGGAAAAACTTCAAAAAATGCATGAATTTGAAAATAAAAATAATACATTTTTAACCAGCAATGTAATAGTTTATTTTCAGAAAAAAATTACATTTTATTTAACAAGGTAACGAATATGCAACAAATTATTTAAATTTCCAACCAATGACGTGAATTTTTAACTAAAATTATGAATCTTCAAGAAACAAAATATGAATTTTTAGCAAAGTAGTTTAACCTCAAGCAAATAGTAAAATCTTGACGAATTTGATTTTAATAGTTTTATGTTTTTTCGAAATAAAAGAAATTATTTCTTCCAATCAAAAATGTTTTCTATGAATTAAAAAAATATAAGTTCCTGCATATTCAACGAATTTTTTCTCTATTTATTTGTTGCATTGCGGAAATAAATCCCGTTCCTGCTTTTATGAAAAAAGGATATAAAAAATTTGAAAGGGTTTGCAGAATAGAATTGATCCTATTTAATTCTTGAGCACATATTCGTTTTTTATTGAAAATTTTTTTTCCCTGTTTAAAAAAACTTTAGAATTTCAGTTTTTTTTACAAAGATCTAGAATGCTGGAAGAGTGATTAAAATATATAAATGATAGTTTATTATTAAAAATATATTTTAATATAATATTAAAAAAGTATATACTTTAGCAATAAAGAGAATAAAAATTAAGTTAACTAAATAGTAATAAGGTTAAGTAGTTATTGAAACTTCTTTTTCGAATGATGCATCATAATCTATTCTTTGTCTGATTGTGAATTATATTTATCTCTTTTTCTCACGTAACACTTGAGCAAATTTTGATTATGATATCAAAATGATATACTAGACAAACACTAAAACTTTACAAGAATCGTTGAATTTCCAAGTAAAACTTGTTTCGTCTAAACCACGAAAAATCAAAGATGAATGAGTGAACCCGAAATTGAAATTTAATTTAATATTTATAACAAGAAAATAATTTCTAAAATAAAATTAATAATTACAATAAATAAATTTTGCCACTAACTAATAATGAAACTAAAAATGAAAATTTGTAACATATTTGACCAACTTTTCATTATTAGTTGGTTTTAAATTTATTTAGTATAGTTATTAATTGAAAAAAGAATTTATTTTTCTCGAATAAATATGGTTAAAATGGCGAAAGGATGAAAATTTGGAAAGAAAGAAGAGAACAAAATGGCGTTGGCGCTTATGGTGCATTGTTGATCAGGGGTAAATTCCCACAAGACCCAGCAAGTGACCCCTCTTTCGAGGGTTAGTCACCCTTCGCACAATGAATGCAAACGTGAGAGGGTCAATGATGGAAAATATTTTCGTGGAAAAGCCCTCGGGAAAGTCCCGTTCACTTATTTCCAGGCACTTATGCCATCTAGTTTTTGCCCCTCAAAAGTGAAACTAGAACTATATTCTTGGTAAATGTAGAAGGTTACCAGTTGATTTCAGATTTCAGTTTGTAAGCAAACCATTACCATAGGGGTCCTTTATAAATGGATAAATGTTATTTTTCAATTATTTTAAATTTATTCATATATCATATAATTGACGTAATATGAAAATCCGGAATTTGAAAATTCCCAGCAAAAAATTCCCAATTCATAAAATATCTGAACTAGGAAATTCCCGAATTTAAACAATAAAGAAATTGTTGTTTAATCCATAGTATTTATCTATTAAAAATACAATAATCAAATATTTTTATCAAAGAAATTTATCTTTAATGTTTAGAGTTTTTTCAACATTATTTTTTTAATTTAAAATAACAATAACTTTATAAAAATTGTATAAAAAATAAATTTAAAAACACGTGCGCTTTGAACGAAAAAGAAATTGCTCCCTAAATTTTCTTCGAGCCTAAGAACATTCTCCAAACTTATTTTTCTCGAAGTTTCTTTTTTTTTAATAATTTTTTTTATTAACAACTTGATTTTGGAGAAAGTTTTTTGTAATTTAAAAAAGTACTATGCATATTTTCAAACGAAAAATTTTAAAAACTAAAAATGGTTAAAAATGTTTTTTTTTCAATATTTGTTTATTTTATTTCTAATAAATAAATAACTAAATAATATTTATTATAAATTATGGCATTAATTATTTTAGTTCGGAAATCTCCTAGTTTAAATACTTTATACTTTGGAAATTTTATGTCGGGAATTTTATTTTTCGCAATTTTTCAGTCTTCCCGTTCTTTTTTCAATTTCATTAAATTTTAATAGATGAAAAAAATATAATACAATAAAATTTTAAACAAATGTAAATGAAATTGAAATAATTGTAAGGATTACATAATATATATTGTATCAAAATTATAAAAAAATAATTTCCATAACAATTTTTTTTCTAACAAAATAGTTTAACTTTCAAACTAGTAGTGGAATTTTGAAACAAATAGTGGAATTCCCAAATGAAAAATAAATAAAAATTTGCATTGGTTCAATTTTTTGTTTGAGAAAATTAATTTTGTATTGAAGAAACGACTTTTAATTAAAAAACATATTAACATTTTACAAAGGAGATGAATTTTCAACTGACATAATAAATTAGCAATAAAAAAAAGAATGTTTAACAAAGCAGTTCAACTCTCAACCAATAAGTGGAATTTTTAAACAAAGATAATGAATTTCCAACAGAATAATTGAATTTTCATCTAGAAAAAATAAATTTTTAACTAATAATGAAATAGTTCAATTTGCAGTTAAAAATTCATTTTCAACTAAAATAAAATGAATTTCAACCAAAATAATTAATTTTCAACGAAGTAGTTCAATTTGAAACCAAAAAGTGCAATTTTTATCAAAAAAATTGAAATCTCCACAATAACCAAAATAAGAAACAGTGAATTTCAATAAAGAAAAAGAAGAATTTTTAACGTTTATCCAGAGTATATTCGATACGAACAACTTTCAAGACTTATTATTATTCATTGTTTTTATTTTTATTTTAGTAATAGTTTTTTATTTTGATCACAAGGAAACTGAAATAATTTCAGTTTTTTTCAGTTTTTTTTTTCAATTTCATCAAATTTCAACAAGTGATCAAAAATATACAATACGAAAAATGAAACCGAAATTGTAAAATCTACTGTATAACCATTGAAAAATGTCTTTTTTTTTAACTGAATTTTTATATTTTTAAATTGAAGTA
>NC_046659.1:152973674-152990122 GCF_010883055.1 Belonocnema kinseyi | reverse complement strand
ATAAAGCATAATTATGAATAATTTTCTACCAAAATATTAAAATTTTCAACGAAGGACATGAATTTTCAACTAAAATGATGAATCTTCAATATAAAAATATTTAACAAGTAGTTCAACTTGTAACCAAAAATTGAAATTTTCCATAAAAAAGATAAATTTCCAGTAAAAAATATAATGGTTAATATTCCAGATAAACCAAATAAAAAATTTTATTTTAAAAAAGATGAATTTTCAACAAAATAGTGGAATGTTTAATAGAAAAAAATGAATTTACAAACAAAAAATTAATTTTCAACCAGTTATAGAAGAGTTTATTTTTCGATTAAAAAATTAATTTTTTATAAAAAGAAAACTAATTTTCAACTTTTTAATTTTTTTTCCAATTGTTCGTGTTTTCCACAATTTCAATGCGAAATGAATCAATTGCTAACCTTGCCAATTTCGTTAAATACAGTTTAAGTTCAATTTCATTAGGTAATAATAACTAAATAAGAAAATCACAATGAAACTGAAATTCAAAAGTATAGTAATTCTAAGCGCTCTTTTTTCACTGAAATTTTCAATTTGGATATTTTACAATGCCTTGAATTTGTTTCCAAAAGTATCTTTTTTTTCAATTTAATTTATCGCATATTGAAGGATGTTATATCTTAGAATCTAAAATAAAATATTTAGATATTATAATAAAATAAGTATTAATAGTACAAATTATAATAAATAATCATAAATAGTAAATGATATAATACCTACTATTCTTATACACTGAAGCCCAAGGCTTTGTAAACTCAAATTGTAATTTCCTTTTACCGACCGGTCTTCTTTTGTAATGAAACCCTTACCATAGGAGTCGTTCATAAATAAATAAATTTCATAATTCTTACTGTTAATAAGTTTAAAAAAATGTTCTTGTATTTTATCCCACGGAGTATATTTTATCAAAGCAATTTCGACGATTTTGTTTTTATTGCTCAATTATAAATTTAAAAATGGTCGCGTCGGATTCAAAATGCAATTATTAAATAAAATTTTTTTCTTCATATTTCATGTTTTTCAACAATCAAAATTAAAATTTTTAGCAATTTTTTTGTTTAAAGCAATCATGAATAATTTTATGTTAAATTTTAGAACCTAAATTAAATAAAATGTATCGATATTATAATAAAGAAAAGTGATAAAAATTATTAAATAATTATAAATAATAAATGATAACTACTTTTCTCTTCAATGAAGCCCATAAGACACTGAATCTGTAATTTGCCTTAACCGACCGATCATCACTTTCAACCATTTCATGGTAACAAAAATTTTTACCATAGGGGTCATTCATAAATAAACAAATTTAATCATTTTTACAATTCACAAGTTAAAAAACAAGTTTTTTAAATGTCTTCTCCGGAGAATATTCTATAAAAGCGATAATTTAACTTATTTTATATTTATTGTTCAATTAAAATTGATCAAATGCTAATCTTTCAATTTGGAAGAATTTAATTTAAAAATCAAAAAAATATTCATGAAAAATATAAATATTGTACAATTTTAAGAAACAATAGCAATAAATAGTAATAAATAATAAAAAATTACACCTACTATTCTATCCATTGAGACCATGTAAGACAGATTTCTTCAATTTCCTTTTACCGACTGATCATCAATTTTAATGAGCTCATTTGGCAACGTAATCCTTACCATACGGGCGTTTAATAATAAAATAAATTTCATAATATCTACAATTTATATGCTTAATCCTTCTCTCTTTTTGAATTTTCTCTCCTAGAGTATATTCTGTACGGGAAATTTCGAAAAAATTTTATTTATTGTTCTATTAAAAATTAAAAATTTCTTCAACTTGATCCAACGATGAAACATTCAACTTAAATTTGGTCATATTCTTCGAGAAGATCAATTCAGTGCAGAAATTTCAAATTAGGATATTTCAAAAACTTTTTGAATTTGTATCAAAAATTGCAATTTTTAATAAGCTATTGCAAAATGAATTTTTATATTTTAGAACCTTAACATAGCTTTTATAATAAATAAAAGTAATAAATAATTATAAGTTATTATAAATGACAATAAATATTAAATATTAAATAATATCTACTCTTCTTATCCACTGAGGCCCGTAAACTCAAACTGAAATTTCCTTTCACCGACCGGTCATCAATTTCATCAAGTTCTGCCTCTTTCCACAAGAGTACAAAAATCCCTCATCCTCTCGAAAGCCCTTTAGTCCTTCTAATATTATTTATTCATTTCAAACAAAACCATCACCCTTTTCGACTCTTTTTCTCAATTTTTCTAATCTGCTTCACCAAGTTCAATTTATTCTGCAAAAGAAATGTCCAACTTTGTACTTCTCAAGCTGGTACTCAAATTTGAAAAAAGGCCCTTTCTCAAAAGCATTATTACAGGAAACAGTTTAACTATATAAGGAAAATTCGAATTCTATCCTTCAGGAATGGTCCGACACTACTCAGGAAGGTTCCCGAGAGGAAATTGTAATTTTCTACGGAGGGGCCCTGGATATCCTTTCGTGGGGGAAATTTTTGAAGTCCTTTCTAATCTCTGACTTATAGCCAGTGACTACTAGCCACTATGACTATTAAAAATTTAGATTTAGTGATCTTGCTAGAATTTAGTTGGCTCAGTCATGTACTTCTAGTTGTAGAAAAATCTAGAGAGTTGTTTCTAATTATAATATATAATTGTAAGGTTGGTACTTATAGTTTGTAATCTTTCAGCTCTCTAGGAAACACCGTACTGCCTCACTGTCAAGGAATATTCATAAGTATGAATCCTGGAAACCGGTGATCAGAGATTGGAAAAACTTAGAAAAGTTCCGAAGCCCTAAAGAAGGAAAGGTTGACTTGGAAATCCGTTTCCTCAACTGTAGTAGAAATAAAGACCATTTCTTTTGCAATTTTTATTTCCTTAAAAATTTTCTTTGTACGTAACAGAAGCGTAGTCAGGGGCCATCTTAAATTATGTAACGGATTAGGCCCTCTCCAATTCCCTGATTTTTCCTTGCCTAATTTTTCATTTTCATTGGTCATTAATGTTCAAATAACAGCATTTCGATCTTGTAAATTTTTTTACAGAATCTTTTATAAACGGAATAAAACAGTATTTCAAATAAAAATGGATTTTTTTTTAATTGATTAATTTATTTAAAACAAAAATTGTCTTTTCTACTATAAAATGTGACTTTTTGACAAAATACTTCAACAAATGAAGATTTTCTACTCAAGTGAGAAATAAAAGTTTATTTAGATTGTTGAAACTTTAAGTTAAAAGATGAATGTTCTCTACAAAAATTTAATTTTTACAAGAAAAATATGACTTTTCAGCACACAATTAAGTTTCCACGAAACTGATTCATTTTTACGCAACAAAACATGAAATTCTAAACTAAGAAAATTATTTTTTTTTTACTGAAAACTGAGAATTTTTAACTAAATAAAATTAATCTTTAAAAAATGGAAAATTTTAATTTTTAATTGAAAACGATTATTTTTTAACAAAATAGTTAAGCTCTCAACAAAATAGATGCATATTAAACTAAATACATAAATCTTTTGAAAAATAGATTTTTTAATAAAATTATTCAACCAAATTTTTGAAACAAAATAGTTGAATTCTCAAGTAAAGAATATTTTTTAGTCAATTTTTCATAAAAAAATTTAATTTTTACTAAAACAGATGAATTTTAAATAAAAAAGATAAATTTTTATTTTTAAAGTTAAACTTTCATTAAGAAAAGATTTCAGTACATTTTTAAACACTAAAATATAAATTTTAAACCAAAATTAAATCTTCTACGATATAGTTCAATTAAAAAAACACAGTACAATTTTCAACCAAAAAGTATAACCGTTTAACAAAATAGTTTAATTTTCATTCAAACTGTTGCATTTTTATCAAGAAAGATAAAAGTTCTTCTAAAACAGATGAATTTTTAATTAAAACAAAAATTTTGTAAAGTTGTAGTTTCATCCAAAACAGATTTCAATTCATTTTTCAACATCAAAATGTTAAATATAAACATAAAGTAAATTTTTAACAAAATTGTTGAATTATTAACCAAATATGTGCATCTCTATGCAAGAGGGATGTAATTTCTGCTAAAGCAGGTGAATGTTAAAATCAAAAGGACAAACTTTCAAAAAATAGGTTGAATTTTCAACCAAAAAGTTGCATAATAGTTAAATTTTTATACAAAGAAAATGAAAATAGTTTAATTTTCAAGAAAACAGTTGCATTTATTTTCAAAAAATATGAAATTTTAAATCAAAAAGACAAATTTTCAGGAAAAATAGATTTGATCGAAAAAAGATTTCAGTTGACTTATCAGGAACAAAATATGAATTTTAAACAGAAGGTTACTGTTCTACGAAAAGAGTTGCATTTGCAACTCAAAAAGACGAATTTTTAACAAAACAATTGAATATTGTAAAAATATTGTACTTTAAACAAAATGCATGAATTTTCAACTTAATACATGAGTTTTCAAATAAAAAAATTTTTTCAACAAAATATATAAATTTTTAATCAAATAGTTAAATTTCAAATTAAAAAAAAAATTCAGTCAATGTTGGAATAGTTGAATTTAATGTTAAAAAAATTACATTTTAGCTAAAAATTAAACGAATTTACAAGAAAATATAAAATTTTCTGCCAAAGAGATAAATTTTCAACTGAAAAAATGAATTTGTCACAAGGTAGTTTCAATTTCAACCAAGAAATAGAATTTTTAAATAAAGAAGATAAATATTCAAGAAAAATAGTTTAATTTTAAACCTAAAAAAATGAATTTTCCATAAAACAGTTAAGAACTTAACTACAAAGTTAATTTAAACAACTTAATTTTCAACAAAAAGAAAACGAACCTTGGAAATTTGTTTCCTCAACTGTATTAGAAATAAAAAATATTATTTTAATAAAAGGAGCAATTGAATCAAACCAAAACGACAAATTTTCACGATAATAGTAGAATTTTGAAAATAAAACATGAATTTTTAGGTAAAAAATAATTTGTGTGCTTTTAATTTACCGTCAAAAGAAAATTAATTATAACCCAAAAAGAAACGAATTTTCAAAGAAATATTAAATTGATCAAACAAAGAGATGAATTTTCTACTAAAATGAAAAATTTCCTAGTAAAAAAATTAATTTTTATTAAATTAATTTAACTTTCAGTTAAAAAAAATTACATCTATAAACGAAAATAATTTTCAAAATAATATTACAATTTGCAACCAAGGACATGATTTTCATCTAAAATGATGAAATTTTAATAAAGTAGTTTAACTTACAGTTAAGAAAATTAATTTCCTTCCAAAAAGGAAATGAATTTAAAACAAAATATTACAGTTTTCAACCAAAGAGATGAATTTTAAAACCAGTTCAATAAAAATATTTTATTTTTGAATGACAAAAAAACCAACAATTGAATTTAAACAAAAAAGATCATTTTTAACAGAATAGTGTAATTTTGAGAATATATATAAAAGTTTGTTGAGTTAAGAAAGGATAAAAGTATTATTCAAATTGTTGAATTTTCAAGCCAAAAAGATACATTTTTAAACAAATAGTTTATTTTTATGTACAAAAATTTAATTACTTTTAACTAAGTAGTGGGATATTAAACCATAAAAGTTGAATTATCTACAAATAATTTAATAGTAGATATTTCAATCAAAAAATGTTCTAATAAAAATAAAAAAGATAAAACAGGTGAATTCAACCAAAAAAGACGAATTTTAAACAAAATAGTTAAATCCCTAAGCAACGCGAAATTACTTTCAACCAAACAGTTGCATTGTTGAACAAAACAGATTTAATTACTTTAACAAACTAGATCAACTTTCAACCAAATAGTGGAATTTTAAACAAGAAATGGATTTTTAATGAAATATTAAAATCTTCAATCAAATAATTAGATTATCAACCACAACAAATTAATTTTTAATGAAATATTAACATTTTGCAACAAAGAAAAGAATTTTCAACAAAAATAATGGATTAAAAAATAAGGGATCCTTAACAAAGTAGTTCATTTTTCAACGAAGTAGCGGAATTTTCGAACAAATAGTGGATTTTTAAAAAGAAAAAATAAATACATTTTTTTAACAAATGATGGACTATGAATGGTTTAATTTTTTAGTTAAAAAATTAATTTTCTACCAATCAAAAACACAACTTTGGATTAAAATATAAAAATTTGCCACCGAAGAGATGCATTTTCAAATAACATAATGAATTTTCTAAAAAATGAATTTTCAATAAAGTAGTTCAAATTTCAATCAAGAAGTGGATATTTGAAACAAAAAGTCGAACTATCAAGAAAATATTAAAATTTTCAACAAACTAGTTGAATTTTTAAATCAAATGATAAATTTTATAGCAAAAAATAGATTAAAAAAAACTAGTTTGACTTTCAAAAAAATGTTGAATTTTCGTATAACAACATTTAAATTATAAATGAAAATTAGTTAATTCACAAAAAAATTTCAACCAAATACCAGTAATAGAATAGTTTAATTTCGAATCAAAAATGGAATTGTCTAATTTTCAGTCTAAAAATGAGATTTCAATTAAAAAAGGTAACGAATTTTCAATAAAATATTTACATTTTTAGTCAAAGAAATAAATTTCCAACTAAATTGATGACTCTTCAACCTAGCAAAGTATTTCAATCTTTAGTTTAAAAAATTAAGTTTTAATTATAAAGGAGAACATTTGTTAACAAAATATTTAAATTTTTAATCAAAGTGGATAATTTTCAAGTACAATGGTGAATCTTCAACCAAAAATATAATAGTAAACGTTTAGTACTGTACACACAAAAAAATAGGAAAAGGGGGGAAGATGCTATAAGGAAAAGACTGTGAAGTTCATACGTGTTGGTATAGATTGTGTGTGTGTGTGGGGGGGGGGGGAGATTTTTAGACAAATCTAGATTCCTCGTGTAATTTATTCAAATAACACGTTTATTCCGTAATTCTCATCCGACCCAGGTCGCTGATCAATCTCTCTAGCAAGCATCCCATGAGAAGAGCATCACAAAGTCACCATGTAAAGCTCTCCACGCAAGCCAGCATTAGTTCTGCGGCTTTTATATTTTCAAATTTTGCTTCTCTACTGAAACTTCTCCAGATTTCTCAAATATTTGCTTATTTTCTTCTTAGACTTGGCATAATTTACGTAATTATTACACAAGAGATTTTCGTGTCCTAGAGGGTAAGAAATATCGATGGAGATACACGTAGTAAATGTTATGTCAATTAATCTTATCGCTGGTCTATTTACTCTTACAGTGATTTGGTTTAATCTGACGCATTCTCGATCCAGAGAACCTTCATCAAACTGGAAGAAATTCCAAGTGACAATTTAAAATTGCAAAATCCATTACATTAATGTAACACACTTTCTGCTTCAGTTGCGCACCTTTCTGACTTTCTAGGTAGTTTCCATTCAATTCGTAACATTACAAACAAATTTCAAAACACTTATGAAATATAACAAGTTCTGCAAGAATAACTGTTAATAAGTGATAAATAATTTGTCTAATATGTTTAATTTGAAATTTGATTTCTAAAATGAATAATAAACATTTTTTAGCAGAATATGGCAGTAACATTATATACTTTTTACCTGCATTGAATTTAAACCCATTTTCAGTAATAAAAAAAAAACACCCGTTTATAATTGGTTCAATTCCAAATTAGCACAATCTACTTCTTAACTATATTTTAAACCATTTCCAATATTTAAAAAGCATATCTTTATAATTGTCCATATCCCAAATTTGTTTATTCATACAAAAATGGAAAGCCTAATTTAAAAACCATGCTCAACCACTTCTCTTAAAAATCTTATCAGCTTTTTTTGATTTTTTTTTGGTTCAAATCGGTTAAATCGGCTGTACGTTGTTTTGAACCAAGAAAATCCTGTTTTTCCCACTGTGCACTTCACGCGCAGCGCGCAACGAGAATGTGCCAGCACCGCGCGCATTTTTTTTAAATAGATAAGTTTGAAGTACGCATTGATCCTTGAAAGTTGAAAAGAAACTTGCTCACTCTATTCCTAGTATCATCATGATAAGTAGTCTAAGTCTAAGGATCTGGAACCCGTTTTCGTTTTCTTAAGACACAGTCGTGACTTTGCCTTCGCGTGGAGCGTATATACAGTAATTTATAATTGTTGTATCGCCGTTACCAGTTTCGTATATTTTGATCCTGAATTGATATCCAACGATTTTTATGCTTTGAAATAAAAAATAAAATATTAAATCGATAAAAATGAATCAAGTCTGGAACTGAGAATTCGAAAATTCTGGACTATAGACTATTATTTTTAATTTGTGTGATTAAAAATGACTTTAATGGTCTCAATTCTACTTGAATCGATCTTGATTGGATCGATTTTTGCCACGTCGGATCCTATCGTTCAGATAAAAAATGGTACGATCCAAGGTTCTTTTATGAAAAGCAGAAAAGGAAAAGAATTTGCTGCTTTTAGAGGAATACCTTACGCACTTCCTCCATTGGGAGAATTACGGTTTGAGGTCAGTATCAAGATTAAAATTCTAATTTTTAACTTATTATCACGTTAATATAAGATGAAAAATTCGCCTAAAAAATATATAACAAATATTACCGAAAATTTTATTTACACTAGATTTTTCATTTTTTATTTTTCTCATAGAGATTGTACAAATATTTAAAGACAAAATTAAAAATAATCGATCAAGACCTTTTTGGAAAAATAGATTTTTGTATTTACTTAATTTGAAAGGTAAAAACGTTCCTTTTTGAAAAAGGCGATTTTAATATTAATTGAATTTGAAATGCCAAAATTTGCTTCAAAATATATGGTAAAATATTATCTACATTTTATTCACTACTTTTTTGAATTTATTATGTTTTTTTGACATCCTACAAATATTTAAAGACAAAAATGTAAATAATTAATTATGTAATTTTTGATTAGGTCGATTTTTGCATTTAATACATTTTCAATGTAAAAATTTCCCTGAAAATAAAAAAAAAGACGAAAAGTATAAAAACAATTGATTTCTTTAAAAAGTTCATTTTTGTGTGTTTAAATAATTTAAAAATGCAAACATTTCTCTCAGACGATAGAGTAAATATTGTACAACACAATTTTTCTGAATGATTTTAAGAAATTAAGCTTTTCCACGGCGAAAATCGTGAAGACAATTTTGTTGTTGTAATAAAACGTTTTTTAAACAAATAACTATATTTGAAGATTATTTACTTATTTTAAAAATTAGAAACAGTAGAGTTGAAGCAAATATTTACAGAAAAAAATAAACCATGATATATCAAGATTCCAATATTTTTAAAAAATTGATAACAAACTACAGTAAGAAAAAATTTACTTTCAAACGCCATTGTTAAAATTTGTTTTCGCAATTTTATAACTTTTTAAATTAAAACACTTTTTTATGGGACGACTGCAAAATTTAGAAACATAAAATTCCAGTATTGAAAAATTGCTGATTAATAAAATTCTGGAATAATAAAATTTCCGGATAATAAACTTTAAAAATAAAATTCCCGGCATCTTATAATATTACTAAAATTTTAAAATTCCCGAATTAAACCCGAATATTAAAATTCATGAACGAACATTTTTAAATTATAAAATATCCAAACTAGAAAATTCCCGAATTATAAAATTCTCACATTAAAAAAATTAATTTTTGTTACAAATATTATTTATTTATTAAAACTGTTCGGAATTTTTGTTTTTTGTAATTTTATTATTTAAAAATTTTCCAATTTGGGAATTTTATTATCCGGGAATTTTTTAAATCAGGATTTTTTAAATTCGGAAATTTTATTATTCAAGATTTTTCGAATTGAGTAATAATATCAACTGTTTGGGAATTTTATTATTGGGGAACTTTATAATTTTTGAAATTTATTATTTGGGAAATTTTTTATTTCGGAATTTAATCATTCGGGATTCTTATTATTCTTGAATTTTCCAAGTCGGGAATTTTTTTATTGAAGAATCATCCAATTCCTGAATTTTATTATTCGAGAATTTTTTTAATCGGTGATATTATGAACTGTCCGGGATTTTTTTTACTCGGGAATTTTATAATTGAGGAATTTTCCAATTCGGTATTATTATAAACTGATCAGGAATTATATGATTCGGAAATATTCTAGTTCCTATATTTTATAATTTGGCAATTTTCTCTACGGAATTTCATTATTCAGGAATTTAAAAATTTGGTAATGTTATAAACTGTCTGGGAATTTTATTATTCGGGAAATTTCCAATTTGGTATTATTATAAACTTTTCAGGAATTATTTTATTCGGGAATTTGCTAGTTCGTATATTTTATAATTGGTCAATTGTCTGTAGGAAATTTTATTATTCAGGAATTTTCTAACTCGGTAACATAATAAACTTTTCAGAAATTTATTTATTCAGGAATATTATAATTAGGAAATATTGTAATTCAGGAATTTTATAAACTTTTCAGGGACTTTATCATTCGCGATTTATATCATGAAGAAATTATCTAATTCGAGAATTTTTTCATAAGGGAATTTTATCATTTGAGATATTTATTATTTAGGAATTTTATCGTTTTGAATTATTGTTATTCGGGAATATTGTAATTCGGGAATTTTATAAATTGTTAAGGAATTTTATTATTCGTGATTTTTATTATGCACTAATTATGTAATTCAGGAATTTTATTAATTGAGAATTTTAAAATTCGAGAAAATTAAAATTCTGCTATCTATTTAGTTGACAAAATTCATTTAATATTTGTCGATACCTTAGTAGTGTCTTTCATTCAAATTACTTTACTTTTGCACTTTAGTCCGTCATATTGGATCCGCCATTCTGAACTTTTTATTTTGATCCCAGATTCGTCATCAGCGGCCAAAAAAACGATGGCATACCAATTTTTATGAAAATCCAATGATTTTTGTAGTATTTATTTCAAGTGCGCCTATATGCGTCATTGCCAGATTTGCCACGGATTTTTGTTGCGCAGATACGCGCCATTTCCAGTTAACTGGTTAAAAAATTCGATTGTTGTATTTAATTGAGGCGAGCATTTAAAGGCAAAAATTAAAATATTCGATCAAGCCTTTTTTGAAGAAACTCAATTTCTGGATTCAATTAATTCGCATGATACAAAAACATATTCAATACAACAAAAAACAATGAAAAAAGGTTGAACAGCGTTTATTATATCTTGATAGGGAAAAGGTGACATGCGGCTTTTTAATTTAATCATTATAGCAATTACATACTAAACTAGAAAATTCAAATTTCATTTAAAATTAATTTATCCGCGTGTTACATTTATGGTTATTCAAAATGAACAAAGTTTTTGAAAAAGATATTTTTCATTGTGTTAAAAAATCCTCACCTTGAACTTAATTCCATCACAATAAATGTGATGAATCAGAAACCCGTAGATTCTCATTCCGTAGTTCATAAAAAATATCCTTCATTCAGCATGTTAATTTTTACACAAGTCATGCATTATTCATGCGAATCCACAAACTATGCGAATGAGATGTCTTATTCACGTGCTGTATTTTCTAAAGCATTTTCTTTAAATAGTGGCTATAGTTTTAAGACCATAAATGGGCTTAAATCTAGCCTTCAGTCAATAAATAGGCTTAAATTAAGATGTAAAAAATTAAGCTATATCAAAAGTAAGATTTTTCCTATTTTCCTTGAAATGCCTTAATAAATTCAAGTTCCTTCTTTATCAAATGAAATAATTATAATGTACAGTGAAGTCAATTCATGCAGCGCAATTCTTTACTTTTGCAACAACGACTCTCGTGCTCACTCGTAACAGTAAAAAAACGTCTGGAAGAAAATTGCTATTTCTAACGCTAGACCTTTAAAAGTTGTTTCATTTTGATATTTCAAATTTTAAGCCTGTAAATCTATTTTTTTTAGTTATATCTCACTTTTCGCCAAAAAAATTATTTTAAAATTTTTACTTTAATTTAAATATTTTTAATGGTAGTTTTTAAAAGTTCTTCAAAGTTCCTTGGAATTTTTAAAACTACTGTAAAATCTTCAAAACTGTTTTGAAATCTCTTTAAATGATTGAAATCAATTTCAAATTCCTTGAAACCGATTAAAATATTATTGCTTTGGCTTTTTATTTCTATACAAATAATAAATGAACATTAAAGAGAATAATTTTTGTAAACAATCTCTTTCTTATCTGCGAATATATTTTTCTAAAAAAGAAGTAGATATTTTAACTATTTTTCAAATTTTCGACATGGATCTTATTAAATGTTTTTTGATGTAGCTAAGAAGAGCCTTTTTCTTTAAATTAATATTAATCTTAATATTTATTATTTGGTCCTAACTGAAAAGTCAAAGAAAAGCTAAGAATTTTAGAAAACAACGCAAATTTCTAGCATTAATTTAAGAAAAGATAGTTATAAGCAATTATAAATTTTTTAAACAATTTTTGGTCTCAACCTGAATTAATTCATGTCTCAAAAGTAAAAAGTGGACCAAAAGTTAATTTTTTTTGGATAAACCGCAACTACGTAGATTACTATAGAAGCAGATAGTTATTAACAATTATAGTTTGTTAAAACAATTATTTCTGTTAATTTCATTAATTATTACCTTGCTGTATATAAAAAGTTGACAAAAAGTGAAAATTTTCAGAAAAAACTGCAGCTTTCTAGCATTATTTAAAGAGAATATTATTTAAAATTATAATGGATTGTTTAAACAATTAGGTCTGTTAACTAGAATTTTGACCTCCATCTAATTGAAAATTGCACAAAATGAAAATTTCAAAATAAATTGCAACTTGTCTGGATTATTCTAAAAGAATATTGTTATAAATAATGATAAATGGTTTAAACAATTGTTTCTGTTGAACTTAATTGATCATTGCCTTCCTCTAAATGAAAAGTTTTAAACAATTTAAGAAATTCGAAAAAAACCGCGATTGGTTAACTCTGTTCTGAGAGAAAATTGCTATAAATAATAATAATAATAATAATAATAATAAATGATTTAAACAATTTATTTAAACATCTAATTATGACTAAAAAGTCTATGTTTGTCCCTATGCCAATTTTAGACCCTATCTTAATTTTAGACCCTATTATATCAATTCAAGGACATGTATAAATTTTGTGGCCCTATAGACATTTTGGGCATTACATCAATTTTGAGTTCTATATGAATTGTGGGCCATATTCCGAATTTGAGCACTATTTCTTTTGGGTCCCATATCAATTTTAGGTCGTTTATCAATTTCGGGCCATATATCAATTTCGGGCCCCATGTAAGTTTTAAGCCCTATATCAATTTTGGGCCCTATATCAATTTTGGGCCCTATGTCAATTTTGGATCCTGTGCCGATTTTGTGCACTATGTGAATGTTGGGTGCAATGTAGATTCTGGGTACTACGTGAATTTTGGGCCCCATGTCAATTTGGGGGCCCTACGTCGATTTTGCGGTTTATGTCAGTTTTGGGCCCTTTATCAATTCAAATGAATTGAAAATATTGTAAAATCGTTCCATATTTTCAAAAATTCTAGGATATCCTTCGAAACCACTTGGTTTTTTTCATCTCTTAAAATCATTGATATCCGTAGAAGTATCTTGAAAATTTTAAAATCTCTTAAAAAATTCATCGGAATTTAAAAAAAAACCTGAAATCTTTAAGATTCTTTGGAATCACTTTATATGATTTAATTCTTTTGTAAATATTGTGAAATATTTCAAATATTTTAAAATGTTGTGAAACCCCTTGATAATGTTTGAAGCTCTTGAAAATTCCTTGGAAATTTTTTAAATCACTCTAAAAACTTTAAAATGATTAAAATCGATTGAAAATTAATTTTATTTTGTTGAAATATCCGAAAATATTTCAAATTCTTTGAAATCTCTTTTATATTTTGAAAGTTCTTGAAAATTCCAAGGAATTTTTTTGATCACACCCTAAAATCTTTAAAATTATTCAAATCAATTGAAAATTACTTTTAATCTTTTGAAATGCACTAAAATATCTCAAATCCTTTGAAACCCCTTGAATCTTTTCAAAGCTCTGAAAAATTCCTTAGAATTAAAAAAAAAATCTTCACAATTCTTTGAACTTCCTCCATTTCTTGAAATCAATTGAAAATTCCCTGGAATCTTCAAAATTGCCCTAAAATATTAAAATTTTTATAAATGCTCCGAACGTTTTGAGGGCTCTTGAAAATTTCTCTGATTTTTTTAAAACTCACTAAAATCTTTAAAATGTTCTAAATCAATTGAGAATTTCTTTCAATATTTTAAAATACCCTAAACAATGACAAATTTTTTGAAATCTTTCAACAATTTTGAAACCTCTTGAAAATACCTTGGAATTTTTATAACGCCCTAAAATCATTAATATTATTAAAAATCAATTGAAAATTCCTTAAAACCATTTAAAATATTCTAAAAAATAAACATTTTTTACAATCTTCGAAAGTTTTGAAAGCTCTTGAAAATTTCTTGGAATTTTAAAAAATACTCCAAAATATTTGAAATTTTTAGAAATATTTTAAAATACCTGGACTTTGTTTAAAATCTTCGCAAATTTCTTGGAATTGTTTAAAATAATCTAAAATCTCTAAATCTATTAAAATCAATTAAAATTCCTTTTAATCCTTTGAAATTCCCGAAAATATTTCAAGTCCTTTGAAATCTCTCAAAACTGTTTAAAGCTTCTGAAAGCTCTTTAAAATGTTGAAAAATACCCTGAAATCTCGCAAATGCTTTAAAATTCCTTCAAATTATTGAAATATTTTCCAACATTTCTTGGAATTCTTTAAAATACCCTATAATATTTCAAAAGAATTTAAGAAAGCAGAAATATTTATAGACCCGAATTCAATGGTGGTTAACTCATGGGTTAATTTGTTGAATAAAAAGTGACTAAGGTGATCTTTTCTTTTAAAAAAAATGAATATAGTGTTTTTGTCTTAAGAAAGTGACTAAAAAGTGATTTAAGAAAAAAATTATTCCTAACTCCTAATTCCTAACTCCTAACTCCCAACTCCTATTTCCTAACTCCTAACTCACAAGGGGAGGGGAAGTAGGGAAGTGAGAAATAATGCAGGGAGAGGAGGTACACCTACTTTGACTCATTTTTGTAATGTTAATTTTTTTTTTAAATTTTAGCCACCAAAACCAGCAGCTTCTTGGACCACAGTATTGTCTGCCAAAACAGATCCAAATATATGCACTCAACGAAATATTTACACTCATCAAGAAGAGGTTGTTGGAGATGAAGATTGTTTATATCTTAATGTTTATACACCCCAATTATCATCTTCGAATTTAGATTCCAAAAACCATAAAAAATATCCGGTTATGATATGGTTTCATGGAGGTGGTTGGGTGACTGGAGCTGGAAATTTGGACTTTTATGGTCCCAAATTTCTACTAGATCATGAAGTCATCCTGGTTACGGTTAATTTCAGGTATTTTACCATTTTTTATTTTTAAATTAAGACCATAGTATATTCAGGGTGTCTAATTACTATAAAAAATTAACCATAGAATACGAATCAAATACTATTTTTTCAATATCATCCCCATATGTTTGTCTTATAGGGTAATAGGCTAATTATGATTTCGTTGGATTATTTTTACTGATAATTGTTTCGAATACATAAAATACTACTTTGTACCAATAATTATATGTTAAGATACATTGTTTAAACAATGTATTCTTGTTCTTAGCAGTTGGCTTTTAGAATAGAGATGAAAAGTTGCAATTTTTTCCAAATTTTTTCACTTTTTGTCCAATTTTCAATTAGAGGAAGGAAATAGTTCATTACTGTTGATAAGAATAATTTCTTTAACAATTTATTATTTTTATTAATATTCTCTTTGAATAATGTTAGAAATTACGTTTTTTTCTGAAATTCTCCAACTCTTTGCCAGTTTTTACTTTTAACTATTTGTCTATTTTTCAATTGAAGTAACCTAATAATTAATTAAATTTAGCAACAAAAATTGTTTAAGCAAATTATAATTTTTCATAACTATCTTTAATCTTCATCTTTATTAATGCCAGATAACTGCCGTTTTTTCTGAAATGTTTAACTTTTTGTCCATTTTTCGCTTATTAGTTAGGTAATAATTAATGAAAATTACAAAAAAAGTCGTTGAAATAATTTATTATTATTTATAACGATATTCTTTTAGATAAGTACCAGAAAGTTGCGGTTCTTTCTGAAATGTTTACCTTTGCCTTGCCTTTTTAGTTATGATCAAATAATAAATAAGCAAAAGAGTTCTAAGCCATAATAATTGTGGGTCCGGATACAATAAGGGCACATAAAATTTTTTCGTGCGAAAACGAAGTCCCCTGGAGGCTTTAGAAAAAATTTTCGAATTTTAATTTTCAAA
>NC_046659.1:152970973-152973574 GCF_010883055.1 Belonocnema kinseyi | reverse complement strand
TAGTGTAATGCTTCTTATTTTGTAAAATGACTAATTGATATAACCTGAAAATTTTTTTAGAACATTAAATTGAATAAAGATTAAGATTTATTACCTCAAATTTAAGCAATATAAGTAACAAATGAATTGATTATTTACTTGTAGGTTATATAATGGAACATTGAATAGGATTTCCATAATATAAATCAATTTATTTTTAAAGTACCTCTATTTCAATTAAGCAATTTTTCGGAATTATGCTGGTATTCTGAGATTAATATTTTCATTCAATTTTCAAAAGTATATGTAAAAATGTTTTAATTTTTTCTCTCAAATTAATATTAAGTCACTAAAAAATTAAATTATTGTAAATAAAATTTAAAATCAGTGAAACAAATTATTTGGGGCCTTTTATGTTGTGAACCATTTAATTCATTATTAGCTGATAATTCTCTTCGCACTTTCTTCATATTGGTTTTAATTAGTGACAAAGGTTATTAATAAATTAGACGTACAGAAATACTGTTTCCACTATTTAAAGGAAAATATACACAAAATGTAAACATTACTTGAATGCTTCGATGAAAATAATTGTTTCATGTTTTTTATTTTGTGAACTGATTAATTCATTAGCAACTGATTCGTCTAAAAGTGACATTTTCTGGAATTAGTTTAAAAGTTTAAGATTAAATAAAATTTTTATAAATAAAAGTTCTAATTAAAAAAATTATATAAAGTTAAAGTTATTTGAATGTTTTATAACAGAATTATATTTTAATGGTTTTTCTTTTGTAACATGGTCAATTGATTATTATCTAATTAACGTTTCCTGATTATTAAAGTAACTAAAGATTAAAACTTAGTCCCTGAAATTGAAGTAACATAATTTAATTATTGACTTAAAGGTTCTATAATGGAATATTGAATATAATTTAAATATTAAAGGTTAATTTATATTTGCAATTATATTATTTCAATTAGATAATTTTCAAATGATTCTGATGTACTGAAATGTGTATTTGGATTCGATTTTTCAAATCATATGGAAATACGTTTGATTTTTTTCTGAAATTAGTATCAAAAGTTACCAATAAAACAAATTTGCAAAAATGAATGTGATATTAAAAGAAAATGTAGAGTACATAATGAAAATGATTGCTTAATGCTTTTTATGTTTTCATTTATGAAAAAATCAATTAATTGTTAGATGACTAATTTTTTCAGAACATCGAACTAGATAAAGATTAATTATAACTTTTTTTAAAATTAAGTATTTTATGTTTTGCAATAATTTTTTCTTAACATTTTGCTACCACATTAAAATTCCAGAGTTTTTAAGAAGAAAAAAAATGTTCTCTTTTTTTAATCTGGGTAATCTTTTTTTTTTAATTTTCAAAGAGATAAGTCAAATAAAATCATTAAAAAAACTTATTTTAAGATTTAGAAAAATAGAAGCGTCTTAATAATTTCGAAAGATTTTGAGATTAAATTTTTTTAAACAGTTATGGGAAAATTTTAAGGGCATGTAATACTTCGTCATGTGGTCAATCGCGTACAGTTCCGACGGCTTTTTTCCACAAAAATGAAAATTTTTAAGCTATATTTTCCCTCATGAAAAATTTAAACTCGAAGATTTTTGTTTACTTGTAAATAATACTATTCTAATTTCATCAAATTAAATTATGGAAGTAGATTTTTTCTAAATTATATTATGCAAACAAATGTGACGCCATTTTGGAAATAATATTTATCTTTTTAACTCGTTTTGTGATGTCAGAATTCGAAGATAATAATATCCATACTTAAAACAAATTATTTAACAATAGTTTTCTGATACTGCGCTCTAAAATACAATATAATTAGCAAGTCTTTAAATTATACGGAACAACTAATAGAAAATATATTTATTATGTAATCTATAACCAGATTGCGAGTATTCTTTGTTTAATATTGAAATGCGCCATTATTCCTCATCAGAGTTGCAATGCGGTGATAAAAGAACAATCAGCAATCACTAATACATCTTCCAGGAAAAAATTGAAAGTGTCTTTACTATCTGTAAGCAGAAAGAATAAAATAATTTATTAGGAATGGCTAAACTATAATACGTCCTCCGATTCCCAAAATCATAACTAGAAAGAGTAGGTAAGAATTTAAAGATACATTTCAATTTGCACATAAAAGAGTTCTTTTTAGAAAAATGTTTGGAAAACATTTTGGAAAAATGTTCCGCCTTGTGGCGTGCATTTTTAAGCATCATACGTTTCTGTTTCTTATAATTCCTGAAAACGTAATCACAGCTGATTACGCAACGGGAACAGGTGAATGACTGTGATCCTTGTTAACGTAACTACCTGTAAGCCTTATAATTTAAAAATATATAATTTAAAATTCATAAAATATAAATATTTAAAATTATTAAATTTCACTGAGTTCTCTCTGATCTGGAGGTTTTCTCTAACTTTCGGCCATCTTGCCGCTATTCACAACTATTCACAGAGGTAAAAATATTTTAAAGCTATTTTCCATGTTCAAGGGGGAAAACGGAATATAATCTTTTGACAGTTTAAAAATTTAAAAACTATTTTTTTTAGAGTGAAAGAACAATTTATTCTCACATAT
>NC_046659.1:152966126-152970873 GCF_010883055.1 Belonocnema kinseyi | reverse complement strand
AAAATCGTAAAAGAGCCTTAAACTTGTTCACACAAAAAAGATGCTACACTAAGGGCCAATTTCACCAACTCCGATTAAATCTATGATTAGCAAATCATGATTATTTTTAATCAATGATTAAATCAGCGTTAACCAGCGATGCGTTCTACCAAGCATTTTCAACCTCTGGTTAGCTATTCATATACTTTATTCGTAATGAGGTTTAGTTTCTAGGTCTTTCTGTTGTAATGGCGACTCTGATTGGTTAGAACGAAATTCTTCATGAACACACGGCACCATATTAGCATATGATAAGATTCCCCAAGTTTGAGGTTACGAGTGGTGTCAGTGGCAAGTGTAATAGAAGAGAAGTGGAAATTGTGTCTGAATTTTCGTGGCCTTCTCTGAACGTGGTTAAACATTTCATCATCATCAGATGAGGATAAAATATCACTGTAAAACAGAGCCATATTTCCTTCCTGTATACTGCACTCACTGCACTCGCACTTCAATTTCGGGGTTATGCTACTTTAATCACTGATTAAACTTCATAACCGGCCATTATTAGGCGGTTAAGTTAACCCGTGATTATCTTCCCCTAATCATAATTAAAATAATGGTAGAACGCAAAGTATTGATTAAATAAGGTTGATCAATGATTAACGATTTAATCAGAGCTGGTGAAATCGGACCTAAAAGTTAATCTTTGGTTAAACTCGACCACGTCGTGCAAAACCAGAATGTCACAGAATGTAAACAAACGAAATTCGCACTAAGTGATAAGCGGCACGAATGATCCAAATTTACGTCCTGAAAATTATTCTGCGGCGTTCGTCCGTGCGAACTTAACTCCCTCGCGATAGAAAAGCACCAGTCGTCAAAATTTATGTACACTTTCGTAGACTTAACGCCCAAAGTAAGTTTATCACCTTACGTAAACTTACTATGTCCCACACCGATGAAATAATTTCCATCAACGAACGTAGTCATTTTACAGTCGACTGCAAATAGAACAACCTTCGTTCTATTTTCACATTGTAATCAGAAGTGAAATCACACTAGATTGCAAATAAGTACTGTAGTATCGTAAATTAATCAGGTTATATATTGTAATTTGAAAATGCACAGCGCGTTTAATTACTAGCTGATTGTAAATATCACCAAATTTTTTTTACAGTGTAGCACATTTACATTTTTATAAAAAATTTCATTGTCATAAACAAAATACAGAAGCAGGTTCACTATATGTGCAATTTAAACAATTTTGAGGTACATTTTTTGAAAATTTGTTTCATTTAGTTTTACATTTTTATTTCCGGCAGTGATATTCCAGAACAGTACATTCATATTTTATGAAAAATTAGACCATGCGTTTGGTACTTCTTTACCGGATTTAGTAGTTAAAGCGTGATACATGCAAGAATGTAGCTTGGTCGATACCCGGATAACCGGGATATGCACAAAAGCCTTAATCAAATTTCGTGAATAATCAGCAAGATGGAATTTATCAAATGAAGGATGTTACGCGATATTCATGGAAGAGCCACTTTGTTTAAAATATTTCTTATTGGATTCAAATTTCTTTAGAATTCCACCACAGATTTTAATGACAAAAATTAATAGCTAGGCATTTCTGTAAAGTTATACCTTCAGTATTAAAAATTTAATATTCTTTTTAGAGTTCTGGGCATCTCTTTAATAGTTCTGGAGTTCTTTATATTTTAGCAATAGTTCTGATAACTAAAGCATTGGAAACTGACTTTTCGAAAATGGGAGTCTAACTTCAAACTCTCCCCCAATTTTGCAAAATTGAACCTTTTTTTTAGAGTTCCGGGCAGATTACACATAGTTCTAGATTATTCTGCATGTTTTAGAGAAAGTAAGAAACTCTTAATTTCTCAAAACACTCTATGCATATCAACTTTTTCATGAGTATATTCTTCATAGTTCTCACTATTTTGCCTCACATTAGAGACAAAGCAAATCTCCATGCAAAATATGAGATCAGTGAACCTAATACCTTCTGCATTAGGCATGTTCACGTAATCCTTTTGAATAAGAAACAGCTACATGTTCATAATTTTTCCTAGCAATGTTATGATCAATATTTTCCTCTTAACATTGTTTTAAAAGTAATTGTTAATCATAACACAGAAAAAACTGGGAGTTCATTAAAGTTGCAGCTCAAATAACAATTGGTATCATTTAAAACTTGAGCTCGAACTTGAGCTCGAACGTTTCCTATTATTTTGTAAAATCCCGTAAAATATATTTTTTAATCCAGATTTTTTGTTGAGCTTAATTTTTTACATTTTAAATCATTTTTTAAAATTTCAAGAAAAATTGGATTCATTTAAATATATTTTTAGGAATTCAAAAGGCTTTGCATAGATTTAAAATATTTTAAACCTTGGAAGCATTTCCGAAAATTTATAGAATATTTATCATTTCTTCTGAAATTATAAAAGCCCTAAATATCTTTTGAAAAGTCTAAAATTTTGCCAATAATTTGTAAAATCATGTAAAATAACATATATATTTTTTAAATCTTCTACATTCGTTTTTTGACATATCTGAAATATTTTAAAATGTTTCCTAATTGTCTCATGGAAATTATAAAATTTATATAATTCTAAAAAAAACTACTGACACTTTTTTCCTTGTAAATAATTTGAAAATGTGTGAAACTAAAAAAAGATAAAAAAGCATTGTTGTGTTACGTCAAAATATTGTTTAATGTATTTTTATATCGCACTTCATCCTAAATATCTATTTTTATTTACAAAACGTCTATTACGTGTTTTAAACTAATAAAAAAAATCTTACGTAACTGCAGTTAGGGTATGGGAAGGTAAAAGGGTTTAAAATAACGTTACGTAATATGTGAATAAGAATACAAGTGTTCAGAAAATTTTAACAAATAAATTGTTATTAGAAAATTGAGTAAATGATAAAAATGAGTATAAAAGTGAGCGCGTGCGTGCATGCGCACATAATAGTCTAGTATATATAAAAAAGCATACATAGTTTATGGACAAAAATAATACGTTCAGATCAAATTTATAATATTCTGAATTCTTGACAGTATATCCAAGATGTATAGTTTAATGTGTATATAAACAGTATATTCGAACTTTGAACAATAGTCATATTCGTCAAAAAAGTGTTTGAAACATAATGATTTCTTACACCAAGAACATCGAATTACAGCGACATTCGTACAATCTAAAATGTCACAACGTGTTTTACAAGAATCACCGAAGCTAAAGTCCAACAGATTTTCGAATTTACCAATTTTACCTTAAATATATCCGCCTTTGTAGCCTGTACAGTTAAAAACATTAGTATATCTTGGCGAGGGTAACTGATTATGCACCGAACACTAAAGTTTAATAATATTATCCCTGATATGTACATCAAAACAAAAGAATGAGAAAAGTGATGCACATAATTTTTCCAAACTATAAACCCAAATACATACGTCTAAAGGTTGAATTTTTCCTGTTGTTCCTGTTAGAATAACATTAAAATTTAGATTTAAAATCAGCTCAGTCAGCTATTCTATTCTTGCACATTCTGTGATAAATTGTATTCTGCGAAAAAAGGTGATTCGTTTACAACAGATCGCATACCTTAAAATTGAGCAAACTTTAAAAATAATGCGCACAAGGTTTAATTATAAAGGTTAATAATGTGAAACCTTTTAGGGGTAGTTACCCTATTCGATGCTTTCTTTTTATTAAAAATACATAAATACCTTCATCCTTTTTTGTATGCAACACGTATTTTCTTCAGATTTTTTGGCTCGAGTTTAGACATATTTTTTGAAATGTATTTGTGTATGTAAAGTATATATTATCATAGAAACCTAATAACAAGTAATTAGGGTTAGCCACCCCCATTAATTAAAAATTTTTTTTGGCCAAATACGTCAACTTTATGTTTGTCTCAAGTGCAAAACATATTTTTTTTAACACTTTTTTCCTATTAATTTAGCAATTTTCAACGTATTTGAAAATACGTAGGGGTGGCTTACCCCCGCGTAATGTTTTTATTTATATTGGTTGGACTTTATTTTACACCTTTCGTTATAAAACTATGTTTTTAATTGTCTTTGTGTATGGAAAGTAATTATTATCATAGACACAAAATAAAAAGATTTTAGGGGTAGCTACCCCCAATAATTATATTTTTTGGCCAAACATGTTAACTTTATTTTTGTCTCAATTGCAAAATATATTTTTGTCAATTTTTTTTCTGTGAATTTAAACATTTTTAGTACAACTTTAAATATATGTCGGGGTGGTTTACCCCTTTCACTTTTTTTGTTTTCCGAGAAAATTAATTTATTCATCTTTCATCACGAGAAAACTTTTCCACTAGGTTTGATCAAAATCAATTTGTTTTTTATACACAAAATAATAAGATCGACATTTGAGACCACTAACCTTAATGGAATGTTTCACCCACTTAAAGTGTTTTTCCCCAAATAAAAAAAAAACGTGTCGCTTAGTTTTTCGAGTACTACAACCCAATTACGACAGAAATTAAAATTAATATCCAAATTTTTTGTTCAAAATCTTCAAGAATCGACATTTTGTTTATAATTTTGTGAAATTTTTACAAGTTTTTTATTATTTTGTTAGCTTTAAAATCTTTTATATCCATTTTCAAAATTTTAGGAAATAATTTGAAGTGTTTTGAAACTTTTTTCAATTTTTTCATTGTTTTTTTTTGTTTAACAAAAAATCATTTGTAATTTTTGTAT
>NC_046659.1:152943808-152966026 GCF_010883055.1 Belonocnema kinseyi | reverse complement strand
TTTTCCTAAATTTGATTTTAATTTTTCTGAAATCGTTTTACATTTTAAATTATTTGAATTTTTTTTTCATTTTAATATGATATAAAATAATTCGAATTTTTCCCAGAAATCTTATGAAAATTGATTTATTCTTTTGAAACCTTTCAACATTCTTAAAAGGCTTCTAAACCTTGTATTCGAAATCTTAGAAAATCCCAATTTTTTATAAGATTTTAAAAATATTTTCAAAATTTTTATGATTTTTGAACCTTTTTGAAGCTTCTAAATATTTATTAAAATAATTCGTATTTTTTTCTTTACCTAAAAAAAACTCCTTGATTAAAAAGCTTCCTTAAAAATGTCCCGGATAACTTTTTGACAATTTTAGAAATTGTATTGAATATTCATAAATATTCTTTTAGAAGCAATTAAAACATTTTTTAAATCATTTTAAATAAATTGAGATGGTTTTAAATCTTTTTGAATTTTCCTTTCAAATTCATTTATCAAAATAAAAACCATGACAAATTTTCCCAGGAATTTTAAGAAAAATTCTTATTCTTATGAAACTTTTGAAAACTTTCAAAAAGCTCAATTTTTTGGACATTTTCAAAAATCAATAATATTTTTAAATACTTTCACAAATAATTTAGTGTTCCTCAAATTGATGAGAATTTTGAAAAATGAAAAATATTTTCCAGATTCTTTTTCGTCATATATTAAAATTGTCCAAACTTTAAATTATTTGAAAATTATTTAACATTATTTCCTGCTTTTCTAAGGTACTAGACACCCTTATATTTATTTTTTAAATCATGGTATTTTAATTTACGCTAAGAAAAATATTAGTTTGAGCCAATCGATATTTTTCTTTGACTGAAAGGAATTTTTATTGAATTTAAAAATCTTGCTCCTGAGTGTTTGATAATAATATCTATATTTTTAAAAAATTTATCTAAGTTTATAAATGACCTAACGCTTTAATTTAGATAAAAATTAATTAAATTTTTTTGGCCAAAGACTGGGCCCGTTAGGTTTTTTGAGTACGGAAGATTTAATAATCCCTGGAAACCAAGGAATGAAAGATCAAGCACAGTCGATCAGATGGGTACATGAAAATATTGTTGAATTTGGAGGGGATCCTAATAAAGTAACTTTATTTGGCGAAAGTGCAGGTATAAAAATTTTTTATTTAAAAAAAAATTCGAATGAGTTTTGAACGTCTGAATGAAATTTTTACCAAAGAAGATAAATTTCCAATAAAATTCAATTTAAAAAAATATATATACATTTGTGCAGGAGGCGTAAGCACACATTATCACATGATAAGTCCACTTTCCAAAGGTACGTTTTCAATAAAGTCCCTAAAAACATGTAAAAAAATTATATAAAAATTTTAAATAAATTTTTAATTCATTCTTCATTAAAAACTGTATCTATGTTATTTATTTTCAGGTCTTTTCCATCGAGGAATTTCCCAAAGTGGAACAGCCCTATGTCCATGGGGATTGGCAAGGCCAGGGTTAGCTAAAAAACAGGCTGAAAAATTAGGCCAAATTTTGAAATGTCCAACGAGTGATTCGAAAGAATTGCTAAAATGTTTGAAAAACAAAAATAATATCGATATTATAGCTACTGATCGAGCTTTTCAGGTAAAAATATTTTTTAAATTTATTCTTATACTTTGATTATGTAAAGATTTTTTTGAAAAATTATTGCTGACTGCATTTTTTTCCATGAATTTATTTAGGGATCATCCAACCGAAAAAGATTCAGTTTCAAATAAGAACTTGTAACTTTTACTAAAAAATATAAAGTTTCTATCAAAAGAGATGAATTTTTAAATGAACAAGAAAAAATCATCATTTTTTTTGTAAATAAATGATTTCTTACCCAAAAAAAATTTTCAACGAAGTACATAAATTTGAGCCAAATAGTTAAATTTTTGAATTAGAGGATTTATTTTATACCAAGAAAGATGAATTTTGAAAAAGATAAAGGAATTTTTAGTCAAGTTGTTGAATTCTCCAACAAGAAGATAAATTTTCAGGCAAATAGTTAAATTTTCAGTAAAAAAATTAATTTATAATAAAATAACTAATTATTTAATAAAGAATTTTTTACTAAAAAAGGTAATTTTTTTACCGAAAATGAAATAGTTAAATTTGCATTTGAAAAAATTATTTTTCAACCAAAAAGTTCATAATTTTTTTTTATCGCAAAAAATTTTGTGTTATTGAAGTACATGAATCTAAACCGAAAAGTTTAATTTTTGAAAGAGGGGATAAATTTTCCACTATTAAGGAATAATTTTTTTTTAAATTAATGAATTTTCAAGCAAACGTTTGATTTTTTATTTGAACAAATATAAAATTTCTACCAAAAATGGAATAATTACATTTTTACCAAAAAAAAAAAATTAATTATCAATGAAAAAAAAGAACTACTAAACAACAAATTTTCAAAATGATAAATGAATTTTTAACCAAATACTTGAAATGAATTTTTAACAAACTAGTAGTTCGATTTTTACACAAAGTAGTGACATTTTCAACCAAAAAATATGAATCCTCATTAAAAAAAGGTGATAGCGGATATTTTAACAAAAGAAAAAGATTTTTCAACAAAATATATCTATTTTATACCAAATATGGAATTTTAAACTAAAAAAAAGTTTTTAACTTAAGTTTCACCCTAAACGGAAACTAATTTTGAAAGAAAATTAAAATTTTCTACCAAAGGAATGATTTTTCACCTAAAACCATGAATCTTAAAAAAATTTTTTTTTAACAAAATACTTTATTTTTTAACTTAGTATTAGAATTTTCAACCAAAAAATATTTTTAGTTAACAAAATAGTTGATTTTTCAATTAAGAAAGATAACTTTTCTAACAAAATTGGAATATTAAAATTTTAAATTGAAAATATAAGTTTTCAACATAACAAAACAAAAATGAATTTTTAAACAACGTCATAAGTTTTTGACTAAAATACTAAATTTTTAAGTAAAAGAAACAAATTAATTTTTCACGAAATATGTTCAACTTTTGAGGAAGTATTTGAAATTATAAAATTTTTTATTAAAAAATGTAAATAAAAAAAGTTAATTATCAAGCAGAACAGATTATTGCATTATTTGTATTAATTGAATAATTAAAAAAGTAGATATTTGTACAAAAAGTAATGAATTTTCAAACCATAAAGATGAATTTAAAAAAATGGGTTGTTCAAGAAAGAAAAAAGTTTTAATCAAAGTTTAAAATTTTTAAGACAAATACATGAATTGATAGTTGATATTAAAAAAAAGCTTTCAACCCAACATTTAACCAAAAAGGAAACCTATTTTGAACAGAAATTTTAATTTTCTACCAAAGGGATGAATCTTCAAATAAAATCATGAATCTTAAACCAAAAAATAAATTTTTAACAAATTACTTTAACTTTCAAATAAGAAGTAGAAATTTCAACCTAATTAGTTTGATTATTTTTAAACAAAGTAATTACATTTTTCATTGAAAAACTAAAGTCTTCTATCAAAAATGAATCCACTCGATCTTCAGTTGAAAAAATAGTTTTCAACCAAAAAAAGGAAAAGAATTTTGAACCAAAGAAATAATTTTTTACCTGAAATGATAAATCGTAAAGTAAAAAAATTAATTTTTCGCAAATATGTTCAGTTTTCGAGCACATATCGGACTTTATACAAAATGATGGAATTTTTTATTTAAAAATGTGCATTTTTAATAAATAATGTTCATTTTCAACCGAAACAGATACTTTAGTTGATTATTATTATTGATGAATCAATTAAAAAAGATGAAGTTTCTATAGAAAAAGAAAACGATTTCAAACCAAAAAGACGAATCTTAAAAAAAAATTTGTTCGTTCAAAAAAGATAAAGAAGGGCTTAATGACACTGTTGAATTTTTAAAGCGAACAAGACGAATTTTCAAGAAATAGTTGATTTTTGAACCAAAGAGATGAATTTTGAACAAATTAATTTAACATTAAATGAAGCTGTGGCATTTTTAAACAAAAAAGATAAATTTTATTTGAGATAAAAAAATCCTATTAGAGTCAAACAAAAAAGACGGATTTTGAACAGAATAGTGAATTTTTAACCAAAAATGATTTTTCAGTCAAAAACCAGAAAAAATAGAATTTTCTACAAAACATTTGAATTTCTAGCCCGAACATATGGATTATTATCAATAAATTTATTTTCAACGAAATTGTTTAATTTTATATCAAAATATTTGTATTTTTAACCCAAAAAGATGAATTTTCAAGCAAACATTTCAATTTTTAACAAAGTTGTTGAATTTTCCACAAAATAATTATATTTTTAACTAAAAAAGATAAATTCTCTGAAAAAACATAATAGTAGACTTTTTAAGAAAAAATAGTTTAATTTACTTATTATTCTTATTTTCTGTTAATTTGGTTCGCATTTTTCTAAAAAAAAAAAAACGAGTAAAAAGCATAAAAACTGTAAAGACCACGATTTTAAATTTGGTCTATGATCAAAGAAATTACATATTTTATTTTTTTACTATAATTATAAAAATATAATTATCTTAGTAAGATTTTTTACGGAGTGGGATCAGAGAAAATCTCACGGCATCTTATACCTAATTTTCGTATGACCCAATATTTATTTATTTTCGTTATTATTTATCTGCGGCTTATAGCTATGTTATTTGTTGGTCGGACTTAAGCAAAACAAAATAAATCAAACTTCGTAAATTATACAGTTTTCCAAATTGCGTAACGTAAATGTTTGTTGAGGCACATGAATTTTAATTAAGCAAAAATAAATCAAGACATGTGTGAAAAATTTAAATAAACTGACGTAATGCGGAAAAATTATAAACAGAATGTTGAATTTATGTGCGAAACGTGGATCAGATACATAATATCTCTGCTGTCATGAGTCCAATGCAAATTATAAATACTTATAAAGTGTGAATGTGTAATGAAATAAAAAATCAATTAGAGCGATAATATCACTAATTCACTCAATTTATTTCACATTTTTCAATCAATCCATTTCCGTAATTATGTATAGAATGTTATTTACCTAGTTACAGTTGAGTAGAGACTAGAACTGGTTATTTACTCTACAAGCAGTTTCCTGTTTTTTTGAATGGAATGAAAGATTTTTTTCCTAGAAAGATGACATTATTACAAAGAGCGATAAATTGTCAAATAAAAAATCGAATTTTCAAAAATAGTATCGGATTAAACTAAGGAAGATTTTTTAGCCGTTAAAGGATAAAATGTCTACCAAATAGTTTAATATTAAACTTGAAAAATTCTAAGCCAATACTGGAATAGTTTAATCTTCAGTTAAAGACTATTTTTTAACCAAAACTCTAATTTTTTCATAAAGTTCTAAACAAAAAAAGTATATAACAAATTATGTAGCTTAACTTTCAACAGAGTAGTAGAATTTTTAACTAAAAAAATGTGCATTTTAAACCAAATAATTGAAATTGTTTTCAAGTTGAAATATTCAAATCTTAAATCTGTAGATTCACTTTTAACCAAGAAAGAGTTTTTAATCAATAAAGAAAAAAATGCCTACGGAACAGTTACATTTTCAACCGATAGATGAATTTTTCACCAGGAAGATTAATTTTTTACCAAAAAAACAAGAATTATAAAAAAATACATCAAGTTTTAACAAAAAAGTTTTTCAACCAAAAAGGAAAATAATTTTCAACACAAATTGTTATTTCTACCGAAGAAATGAATTTTCAAATAAAATAACAAATCTTCAAGTGAAATAATAATTTTATATCAAAGTGGAATTTAGTGGCACTTTTATTTAAAAAAATTAATTTCATCAAAATATTAAAATTTTTAACCAAAGAGGTGAATTTATAATTACAATGATAAATCTTGAACCAAATTATTAATAGAGTAATTCAATTTACAGTTTCAAAAAATTAATTTCCAATAAAAAATGAACAAAAAAACTACATATATTTATATAATATTACCTATGCAGTCAATAAATTTCGTATTTTTTAAATGCTTCATTTCCCCCATACATACTATATTTTCTAATGATATTTACCTCGTTACAGTTGAGTAGAGCAGATACTAGAACTTGTTATTTACTTTCTCAAGAAACCTAATTCTAATTTTTATATATAAGAATCAAGACTGAATTAGTTCCGTTTTTATTTCTTATAATTAATCTAATTCAATTTACTTAATTGACAGATTACAATTTTTATCCGATTTCTTCTTCTTTCCGAATATCAACTTTTAACTAAAAATGTTAAAAATGTTAATTAAAAACAATGTTGACATTTTTGTTTATAAAAAATCTCATTTTTCAACTACAGTCTGCTCTCTGAATAATACCGCTCTGAATAGAGTCGTTCCCCTCATTCTTGCTCGAACGGGTCCACCACCACCGCGCTATCGCTTCGAGCACCGGCATTTTAATCCAGTATCTCTGAATAGTGCCAAATATATGTACGAAAATAGACAGTACAAATAGTAATTAATCAAATACTTACCAAATCACTGCCTTTACAAAACGGACTCGTTCTTGTCAAGTCAAAATCGACAAAAAACATCCAAACATATGCACTTCGTACTTGCGGGGGAAAAAGAAAACTGACGACCGGCACTATTCAGAGAGAGAGAGAGAGAGAGAGAGAGCGGACGAGAATTCGATGACGCTTTCACGTGCCGAAAGTGGAGGAAGCTGAGTTTCATGAGAAATACTCCCCTAACAGCCCACTTCCGGCACTATTCAGAAAGCCAGCTGGACTTATATTTATGCAAAACATGAAATCAGTAAAGATACTCCTTACAAAGAATATCCAGCCAGTTAAAATATTTTTAAAAATTGTCTAGTTTTATATTAAAATATTATTTAGTGAATGTACTAATTTTCGTCAATTATCAACTGGCAGATTTTGTTTTTTCTAAGGGAACTATTTTCATTTACTTGGAGAAAATATGATAATTTATATCACTTATGATAATTTTTTATTTTGTAAACAATTTTATAAACAAATTCGCAATTTAATTTCACAACATTCACAACTTAATCGAATGCTAGTGACTCTCAAAGGACTTAATTTATTAGGACGCTTTGTTAGGCGACAATCTACTTCACTAACAAAAAATTATTGTTTATCTTATAAACCATTTTATAAACAAATTCACAACTTGATTTCTTATGAACAAACGGATGTAATTTTTTTATGAAATCGACTGTCAGTTACTCAGAAATGTCCCTATTTATAAGGAGACATTATCATGCGATAATATTTCTTATTTATTTTATAAACAAATACAGATTTTTGGCAAATTTTAACCGGAAAATTTCGTTTTTTCAACAGATTTAACTTTAAATCAATAGCTATAAACATTTTTTATATTGAGTTACCAATGAACAATAATTGCTTGTTCTATAAAAAATTTTATCAAAAAATCCGCGATTTCTTTATTCCTGAAGAGTGAGCAAGTAGTTGATTATTTATATAAATTTGTTAATTAAATGTCAATAATCTTCTTTAATGAATTATCAAAAGAAAAGGATTTGGCCAAGTAATAAAAAATTTATTCGGTTGAAAAAAGCGAAGTGTGCTGGTTGACAATTGATGAAAATCTGTAATTGTCTATAAAATGTATTTAAATAAAGAATGAATATTATTTATTCCCCCCCCCCCCCTGTTTTTGTCAAATGTCCACGTTTTGAGACCGCTGTGTGTAGGCTGTATCTGTAGTCTGTAGATTTTTAGTTTGTCAGCACGATAACTTTCGAAAGAATTGACAGATTGCATTGGCCTTTGGTATATTCTGTTAGTGTTCTAAAATAAAGGTCTAGTTTGTTAGCCAGTCATTTTGGCTGCAAATTAAAAAAGTGAGCGTATTTTCAAAATTTTTGAGACCACTTTTTTTCAAAATTCAAAAATTGTCTTGATTTGCCATCAAGCAATTTACAATTTAATTTGTTACAACAAATAAATCTGGTGGTTGAAAATTGACTAAGATTGTCCACTCAATAAAAATGTTAAAAGAATTAATGGACATTTTCCGATTGAGGATAAGAACATTAATAACCAAAAATTTCTACCTTCCAACTCAATAAAAATGTTCAAAACATAAAATTTCCTTCTCCTAATTCAACAAAAATGTGAGAAAAAATGAATTTCCTCGATTCAAACTCAATAAAAATGTTAAAAATACAGCATTATCCCTCCTTCTACTCAATAAAAATGCACAATAAAAAAATCTTTTTTAATTAAGAAAAATACCCAAAATTTCCTCCCTTCTAACTCTATCGAAATCTTAAAAATATAAAATTTCCCTCTCTCAATTCAAATAAAAAAAGTAAATTCTTCTGTCTCAAACTTAATTAAATGTTTAAAACACAAAAATTCCTCTGCCTTCTACTCAATATGTACATTGTAACGTTCAAAGTTTAAATGCAGACCTGAGAAATTTTAAAAACTAAAACCTTTTTGTTTAAAACACTTCAGTTGCAAATTGTTTAATTTTCAATATTTGATTTATTATTTCTCATTTTAAATGAACAGTCAGATGGTAGTACATAACAAAAAAATAATTCTTTTTCCTTTTTAAAAAATTGCAAATTGAATGGATAAAAAATAAAATATTTTATTGAAACAATTAATTTTTTAAACATTATTTGAATATCATTTGAAATTAAATAAGGCTTTTAATTATGAATCTATTTATTTAAAATTAGTTAAAAATTTAAAATAGTTTTATAAATTTTCAATCAGATGTTCAAATTTGTTTAACTACTAAGGCTTTTGAATAGAAAAAGTTTAATTTTCAACCTTCAAATCTGTAAATTGTTTAATACTCTCTTGTTTAATATTTTAATATTTAATATTATTGTTTAATATTCTCAACTTAAAAAGTTGTTATATTAAAAATTTTCAAATTCAATCGCTTTTAATTTTCAATTGTTTGTAAGTCTACAAAACTGCATATTAAAATTCTTTTAATTGAAAATGTACGCTTAAAAATGAAGACCTAAAATTGGAATTTTGCAGAGTAAAAGTATTTAGAATTACATATTGTAAACTGAATTATTAGAAAATTGAAAAAGTCAACAACTGAACCTAAACTTTAAAAAAAGGTTAAAATCTAACTTATTTCAAATTGCATTATACCATGTGAAATGAAATTTGTGATATTTCAAGTGATTGGATAGATTTTTCTTCTAAAAATTGGTTAAATGTACAGTCGGAACATAAATTCATTGTCATTTCGCGGTTTTTTTCCAGTCTCAAAAAATTTCTAATCACCTTCCGGTTTTCCGATTCATTGGGCACCCTGATTTACTTTTTATTTTAAGGTTTGAACTTTATATTTAATTTTTTTTATTAATTTGTTATTTTTTAGGTTTACGACTATTGCCCAATGATCCCGTTTCGGCCAGTCATAGAACCTGACCATCCAGGAGCATTTTTAAAAGAAGATCCAGCAATTTCTTTAAAAAGTGGAAGAATTTCTGATTTACCATGGATGACTGGAATTACATCACACGAGGGTGCTATCAAAGTTGCTAGTGAGTTTATTTTATAATTCATTTTTTAATTTTTCAAAAGAAAAAAATAATAACTAAATTTTAATATTTTTTTTTAAACACAGCTATTTATGGGTTCCGCGATGGTCAATTAGTAAAAGATCTGAATGAAAATTGGGAGTCAATCGCACCTCTGAGTTTACTTTATGAAGACTATTGTCCTGATGATAAAATGAAAAATGTAACGAAGAAAATTCGAGAATTTTATTTGGGCGACAAACCTGTTGATGAATCCAGCAGATTTGATGTCATCGACGTAAGTTTCTTATTAATTATTATAAGCAAACAAAATTTATATATTCCCCGCATTGACGACCGCAAATAGTTGAATTTTCAACCAAAAAGATTTTCTGTCAAAGAGATGAATTTACAATCAACCCAGAAAGATCAAATTTGAACAAAAGAATTAAATTTTAAACAAATAGTTCAAGCAAAATAGATGTTTTTTCAAGAAAACAGTTGAACTTTTAACCAAAAAAGGCTAGTTTCACGGAATCGTTGATTTATCAAATAAATAATAAATGTTAAAAAAATAGTTAAATAATTCACTTACAGAGTTACATTTTCAATCGCAAATGACGAATTTTCAAGAAAACAGTTAAATTTTCGACAAAAAAAAAGACTTTAACAAGAAGGTTGAATTTTAAACAAAAACACGAATTTTAAACCAAATGAAGTAATCTCCAACTAAAAAACGTAAGTTATTAACAAAAATGGAATAGTTACATTTTCAGTTCGAAACATTATTTTAAAAAAATAGGAATTTTCAAGTAATTGAGTTGAATAAAAAAGACGAATTAAACAAAAAATTAATTTCCAAGATAAAATGTCGAATATTATAGAAAAAAGATGAATTTTCAACAAAAAGTTCATTCACAACCAAACAGTGAATAAGGAATATTTTCGAAAATATTTTAATTTTTAAATAGAAGATATAGAGATGAATTTTTGATAAAAGTAATAAATCTTTAAAAATAAAGGATTTTTTAAGAAAAGAGTTGAAAATTGAACTGAAGAGTTGCATTTTTAAGTAAAAAGATGATTTCATAACCAAGAAGATTAATTTTTTATCAGAAAAACTAATTTTCAACCAAATAGTAGATTTTCAAGTGAACATTTGTTTCTATTAACCGAGATGAATTCTCAACAAAAAATAATTAAATGGAACGAAATGGTAGCATTTTGAAGAAAAATGTCAAACTTCAAACAAAAGACGAATTTTCAACAACATAAATAAATTTTTAACTAAATAATTGAATTTTCAACTGAATAATTAAATTTTTAAGTAAAAAAGAATAATTTTTGAACCAAAAATGGAATAGTTGAATTTGCAGAAAAAAAATACTTTTCAAGAAAAAAGACAAAGTTTCAACCAGTTTATTTCAATTAAAAAAAAGCAATGAAGAATAGATCAATATCCATCTAAACAGTTGAATGTTGAATTAGAAAAGATCAGTTTTTACAAAAAATGGAACAGTTACATTTTTCGTTAAAAAAAATGAATTCTCAGAAAAAAAAAACAAAAAAACGGATTTTCAACAAAATAGATAAGTTTTAAAGGAAAGAGTTGAAAATTTAAATCAAAATTGGAATTTTAAAATAAAAAAATGATTTCATAAAAAAAATTAATTGTCGATACATGATATGAATTTTCAATAAAGATATATTAATTTTCAAGCAAACGTGGAACTTATATTTTCATTAACAAAAATTAATTCTCAACAAAAAAACGAATTTTCAACAAAAATGGTGAATCTTCAACCAAAACATTAATTTTCAACTAAAATAGATTAATTTTTAATTAAGAATATCAATTTTTAACCAAAAATGGCATAACTACAGTTTTAGTTATAAAAAAACTAATTCTCAACAACAAAAAAACAACGGATTTTAAACGAAATAGTTAATTTTTCAACAGAAGAGTTTAATATTTAACCAAATTGTCGAGTTTTCAGACAAAAACAAGGGTTTCATAACCAAGGAGATAAGTTTTTCATACAAAATATGAATTTCAAAAAAACACATAAATTTACAAGGAAACGTGGAATAGTTACATTTTTAATTAAAAAAATAAATTCTCAACCAAAAACAAAAACGAATTTTCAGCAAAATAGTTACATTTATAACCAAAAGGAATAATTTTCAACAAAATAATGGTTGAAATGGTTGAATTTTCAGCAAAAAATATGATTTTATAACCAAAAACATTAATTTTCAATCAAATGCATAAATTTTCAACAAATGAATTTCCAACTAAAAAAGATTAATTTTTAATTATTATTAACAAAAAAAACCAAGTAGTTAAATTTCTGTAACTAAAAAAGAAAGTGTAATCCAAAAATGTAACAGCTGAATTTACAGTTAAAAGAATGAATTTTCAATAAAATACATATTTTAATATTTAACCAATAAATGAACAAAAAAACTACACACACACACAATATTACCTATTCAGTCAATAAATTTCGTATTTTTTAAATGCTCCATTTCCCCAGTAGATACTATATTTTCTAATGATATTTACCTCGTTACAGTTGAGTAGAACAGATACTAGAACTTGTTATTTACTTTCTCAAGTTTCTTATTTTCTTTGACGAAATTAGTTCAATTTTAAATAAAAAGTAAAAAAATACAATATTTAGAGAAACCTAATTCTAATTTTTATATATAAGAATCAAGGGTGAATTAGTTCCGTTTCTATTTCTTATAATTAATCTAATTCAATTTACTTAATTGACAGGTTACAATTTAAATTTTCAAGAAATGAAATTTTCAACAAATGAATTGAATTCCCAACTAAAAAAGATTAATTTTTAATTATTATTATAAACCTTGAACTAAACATAGCATAGTTAAATTTTCAACCATAGATGAATTTTTAACAAAAGAGTTGAATATTCATTCAAATAGTTGAATTTTGAACAAAAACATGGCATCTTAACCAAGATGATAATTTCTCCACAAAAACAAAAAAAAAACCAAGTAGTTAAATTTTTGTAACTAAAAAAGAAAGTGTAATCCAAAAATGTAACAGCTGAATTTACAGTTAAAAGGATAAATAAAAAATGAAATGAATTTTCAATAAAATACATATTTTAATATTTAACCAAAGAGATAAATCTTCAAACAAATAACTAAATTTTCATAAAGTAGTTTAACTTTTAATCAAGTAATTGATTTTGTTACCAGAAAACACGACTTTTTAACTAAATAGTTCTATTTTCAAAAATAATTAAATTTTCAACAAGATAGTAGAATTCTTGAACAAACAAGATGAATTCCGTACCAAAAATATAATGGTAGACTTTCGAAAAGAAAAGTTTCATAAAATAGTTTAACTTTTAAACAAAAATAGTTTTGGAAAACAAGAAAAATCATAAAAGAAGGGACAGCGACGAAAATAGGGGAAATAATGTGAAGTCTGAAATATTGAAGTGATTTTAAAGCTTGTTAAAATATTATTCAACTATTATACAGATGCAGGACCATCATTGTTCAAATTTATCCTTTTTATTATGACCCCCGCCCGCCCCCAACTCTCAAATTGATAACATATCACCTAAAATTCAAATTTAAATTATAATATGAAATAAAAACAGTATATTATTTTTTAGATGTACACAGATGCATGGTTCTACATCGCAGCTGACAATGCTGTAAGAGAACATCTCGATATTTTATCAGCGCCAGTTTATTATTATTATTTCGCATATCGAGGAAGTGTATCTTTTAGTAAAATATTTGGTGACGAAGTAAACGATTATGGAGTATCGCATGCTGATGATCTTCAATATTTGTTCCCAGTTGGTGAACAATTATTTCAGGATACACCTTTGAGTGAAGAAGATAATAAAATCATCGATGTTATGACTAGTCTCTGGGTTAATTTTGCAGATTCAGGGTAAGAGGCCGTGCATGAATTATACATAAAGTTTTATTTATGTAAAGTTGAATTCTCAACCAAATAGTTGAATTTTCAATTAAAAATGTAGCTTTATAACCAAGAAGATTAATTTTTCTCCAAAAAAAGATGAATTTTCAACAAAATACATCATTTTCAACCAGCATTCAGTTGAATTTTCCATCAAGAAAATTAATCTTTTACCAAAAAGATGAATTCTTAAGAAATGATATCAATTTTTAATCAAAAGGAAAAAATTTTAACCAAATAATTACATTTTCAACCAGAAATATAATTTTATAACCAAGAAGATTAATTTTCTACAAAAAAAAATAAAATTCTTCAAATTAAATCAGTGTTCAACCTAAAAGCTGCATTTTCAACAAAATATTTTAATTTTCAACTAAATAGTTGAATTATCAATCAAATAGATGCATTTTTAATTAAAAATGTGATTTCAAAACCAAGAAGAATAATGTTTTAACAAAAAGCCATATATACGTTTAAATACATCAATTTTCAGCCAAATGGTTAAATTTTCAATGAAAAAAGATCAATTTTTAAATAAAAATATTACATTTTTAGTTCGAAAACTTAACTAATTCTTTTTAAACCAAAGACAAATTTTCCACAAAATAATTCAATTTTCAACTAACAACGTTACATTTTTAGTGAGAGATTTGATTTTCGAACTAAATAGTTAAATTATCAAGCAAATAGTTAAATTTTCTATTAAAATGTGATTTCACAACTAAAAAGAATAATTTTCTACCAAAGAGACTCATTTTTTAACCAAATAGTTGAATTTTCTGCTAGAAAAGATGAATTTTCATCTAAAAATATTACATTTTTAGTTAGAAAAATTAATTCTCAACTAAAAAAGCGAATTTTTTAAAAAATATTTAAATTTCCAATTAAATAGCTGGATTCTCAACTAAATAGTTGAATATTCAATCACAAATGCAATTTTATATCCAAGAAGATTATTTTTTTACCAAGATTACCAAGAACATTCGTTAAAATACATCAATTTTCAACCAAGTAATTGAATTTTCAAAGAGTAAATATCAATTTTCAACTAAAAATGTTACATTTTTAGTTAGAAAAATTAACTATTAAATTAATTAAATTAATTCTTTTTAACTAAAAAAAAACAAATTTTCCACAAAATAGTTCAATTTTCAACTAAAAATGTAACATTTTTGGTCATACTATTTTAATTTTGTACAAAATAATTAAATTATCCAGCAAATAGTTGAATTTTCAATTAAAAATTCGATTTCACACCTAAGAATTGTAATTTTTTATTGAAAAGACGAATGCTCATTAAAAGACATCAATTTTGAACCAAATATTTGAATTTTCTACTAGAAAAGATCAATTTTCAACTAAAAACATTACATTTTCAGTTAGAAAAATTAATTTAAAAAAAAAAGAAACAAATTTTTCACAAACTAGTTCAATTTTTAACTAAAAATGTTACATTCTCTGTCAGAAAAATTAATTCTCAATAAAAAAAACGAATTTTCATCTAAATAGTGGAATTCACATACCAATAATAGAATCTTCAAATAAAAATGTAATTTTATAATCAAGAAAAAATGTTGTGCCCAAAAAGATTAATTTTAAACAAAATACATCATTTTTCCACTAATTAGTTAAATTTTGAACTAGAAGATATCAATTTTTAAATAAAAATATCGATTTTCAACAAAAAATGGAATAGTTACATTTCCAGTTCCAAAAATAAATTCTGCACAAAAAAATTTTTAACAAAATAGTTTAATTTTCAAGTAAATAATTTAACTTTTAACCACAAATGTGATCTCAAAACTCCGGAGATTAATTTTCTTCTGAAAGTAGTTGACTTTTGAAACTAAAAAGGTTAATTAGCACAAAAAATGGAATAGATACTTTTGCAATTAAAACAAAATTGTCTCTTAAACAAAAAAATGAATTTTTAACGAAGTAGCTCAACTTTCAACCCAAGAGTTAAATTTTTAACCATAAATATGATTTCACAAGAAAGAAGATAATTTTTTACGAAAAATGGAATATTTACATATACTTTCAGTTAAACCAATTAATTCTGAACTAAAAATACGAATTTTCAACTAGAAGTATGATTTTATAACCAACAAGATTAATTTTCTCCTTAAAAAGACGCTTTTTCAACAACAACAAGAAAAATGTAACCAATAAGTTGAATTTTCAACCAAGGCTATTAATTTTTTCTAAAAAGAGGAATTTTTAACAAACTACATCAATTTTCAACCATAAAGTTTAATTTTGAAACTAAAAAGACTAATTGTTAATCTAAAATGATTTTAATTTTTTAATTTTCAACCAAATGGTTAAATTTTCGAACTATAGGGATGAATTTTCGACAATAAACATAAGTTTTCAAACAAAAATTAAAAAATTCAACCAGTAGGACTATTTTTCTATCAATAAATACGAATTTTTAACAAAATACATTCATTTTCAACTAAATGGTTAAATTTTCAAGTGAAAAATAAATTTTCAACAAAAAATGTAATTTTGAATTGCACAGTTGTTGAATTTTCAACAAAATAATTAAATTTTGAACCACATAATACAATGTAAAAAAAGACGAATTCATAATCTGAAATTTAAAAGTGGATTTTTTAACAGAAAGGAAATGAACTTAGAATTTGTATTTTCAATTCTAGAAAAAGGGGAAAAAGGGAAAAGATCCTACGATAAATAGGAATTTTATTCAAATGGTTACTTTTTCTAATTTTCGGAAAAAGAAATCAAAACTAATCCACAGTTTTGATTCTGATTTTAGGAATCCCACCCCAGAAGTTACGCAGGAAGTTCCAGTAAAGTGGAAACCAGTCAGAACTCATGCGCTTGAGTATCTCCATATAGGAAGTTCTAAGGAGATTTATATGGATCGGAATTTACTTTCCGAAAGAGTAGAATTTTGGGATACTCTACCCTATCGCAAAGAGATTTTTGTTTTAAACAAAAATCATGGGTTTAAGGATGAATTATGAATTTTGTATAATTTTCTAAAGTTCGTAAACATAGTTTAATACAAATGTACAATTGCTTTTAGCTTAATTTAAATTATAACTTTTTTGACAGAAATTACTGATATTCCGACAATTGTAAATATAATAGTCAATTTCTCTATATTTTTTTATGAATATGTGAACATGTAATTACTTTTCATAACTTCAAATATTGTTATAAAATAAAGAAAATAAGTTTACATAATGCTTTATATGATTGAAAACTTTTACCACCCCTCCCCTTCTTCGCCCATAGCACAAGGCTTGAAGTCCCAAAATTGATATCACAAATACGCGCCTCCTCTTTTCAAATAAACAATTATTCTCCAATTTTTATTTGAAAAACGAATTCCTAAAAAAAGCGTTAAATTCAACCAAAGAAGACAAATTTCTAATCGAATATAGTTGAATCCTCCAGCACCAGAACAGAATAATTTTCAACAAACAGTTTCATTTTTAACCAAAACCAATCAAGTTTCACATAAATCTAATGCATTTCCAATCAGGCAGATTCTACACTTGAGGTTGAAGAATCTCTCGGGGACGAAGTATATTATTTTTTAGAGGAAATTAGGCGATACGTATTTTTGCTATTTGTGAAAAAAATGTATCAAGTTATGCGTATTTTAATTTATGGCTTTGTTTAAAAAAACTTTAATTTTTTCTTCAAACTTATATAACTAAATACTTAGTGAGTCTTATGTGGGCTAAATAACTTTTGTGGCCGGGAGAATTTTTTTTCATAAAATTGAATTCTCGCATTTTTCTTGCAAACAACAATTCCCGTGCAGAAATTGCCAAACGTTTGCCTTATTTCTGATTTGGGCCAGATCGGGCACACAATTTTGTGGTTGTTAAATTTGGCCCCCTCTAGACCCCGGCTTATCAGCCAAGCTTGCGAGTGGATGGCGCTCCATTAATTTCGGGGACTAAAGTGGGTTGACTCCAAATCGCCCAAGTTTCCATGTAAAGTGTCAAGCGTCAAAAATATTTCAATTATTATTTATAAAAGTGACAAAATAAGTAGGAAAAAATGACAAAATAGACTATATAGACTATATAGACAAAATAGACTATAATAAGTAAATTTAATACGAATGTTAAGATGAAACCTAACCTCGAAATGAGGTTATTTTATATTTGCCTTTGTAAAAATAACTTAAAGAGCCAGTGCGATATTATAATCCACTTATTTCAAAATAATTTTTCACAATGAAGTTCAATATAGAAATTGAAAGCAACTTCAATTTAGAAATTAAAACCAAAAATATATTGCAAAATACTTAAATGGTTTATCATAAACAAATGCTGAGTGTTATATTGCGTCGTTTGACTTTTTCCGTTTGCTCGAAAAAGAAATGTCTGAGATACTCCAATTTTTCCATATCGCGATCTGTTAGATAACCTGATATTTATATTCTGAAATTTTAGTTAAGGAGATGATATATTCGATTTGAATATTATTTTATTTAAGAATCCCTTTTAATTAAGAATAAGAAAAATAAATTAATATGGGCCCGATCGGGGCCAGACATGGTTATCTCTGGGCGCAGCGCTTGGGCCCCGATCGGGCATCGCGTTTCATTTCGAGTCTGGCCCCATCTAGATAACCTGATTTGGGCCAAACTCTGCCCGATCTGGCCCCGATCAGATCCAAATTGGAATTTCTGCACGGGTTGATACGAAAAAAACATTAAGAAAATATTTTTCACAGTTAAGAGAGTTTACAAAAAGTTCTTTTACTCATTTACGATATCGTGCACCATTTCCGAGAAAAATACAAAAATTCAATTTTCATAATAAAAAAAAAATTTTCTTGATCTCAAGAATGGTTTGGCCAACATTAAACTTATAATATATCTTATTTATTTATTCAGTAGCAGCCGAGCACATTCTTCGTTCATTTTACTAATTTCTAACCACATATGAGGTTCATACGGATCATCTTGCTCATATTTCATAACCTATGCTATCAATAGTTTCACTATTGAATTTATTCTTCGAAATTTACTCATTAATGTGAATCTAAATTTGCATCGAGACACTGACAATAATTTAGACTATTAATTCTACTGCTAACATTGGAAATTAATCAAATGTACGAAAACTTCGGGAATTTAAGATACCTGAAACTATCAAAAAATGATAGAAAAAATTAATAAAGACATTTTAGAATTTGAATTTTTCATTTATATATAAAATTTGAAAAATAGTTTAAAGGACTAAAAGCATATGTGTCATTTATACGAAAGAGGGAAAACCTCACCTTTTCTACTTTTAGAAATATTTTTTACAAGTTTTTGTTTATATAAATGAGATATTTATCAGTTTTATGTGGGCTAAATCATTCTTGAAATCAAGAGAATTGTTTTGCTTTTTAAAATGAAATTTGATTTATTATTTGATTTATATTATTAAATAAATAATGTAAGTGGATTTTAGTTTACTTTATTCGATTGTTGAGAAAAGGCCCACATTTTATCCTTCGTATGAATTTTCATATATTTGTTTAATATTGCAGTATAAGCAATTGAAAAAGGTACTTTTTTATGAACATAATTTTTTAAATTAATTTTCTCGAAGTTTGCTTATCATATTAAAATTAAAAAAATACGTATCGGATATTTTTGATTGTTAAACAAGAAAACAATATTTTACGTGAAAAAAATTTTGGTGGCAAATATTGTGTGGAATGGCCCACATATTTCCACCTGTTTTTGTAAGAAAATTTTTAAGTATGGTTTTTGAGAACATTTACCTTCCAAAATTTAAGACAAACAGCCGCCATTTGGTAATTTTTCAAGGTTTTTAAAAATGTTGTTGGGAGTCAATTGAAAGATCAAGAATTTCAATGGCGAATAATCAGAGAAAATCCGCAATACCTACCCTTGTTAAAAAAATACTGATTTTTGAAAACAAATCCTGTCTAGATAACAAAACATTATGACACATATTATTTTACACTTTTATCATTTTTGAGACTAGGTTGTTAATAAAAGAATTATGAAAGCATTAAAATAAACTTAGAATAAATATTATGCTGAAAATTAATAGCACTGAAAAATATATTTTTTTATATCATAAAATAAACCCTCGTTGACACAAACTCAAAGGGACCGAGAATTTGCAGTTCGTGGTAAAATAATTCCTGTTATCCGGGTGTTAATTTGAATAGCCACAAACGGCAAGATCGTTGTCGAATCTAACAAATTTGTCAAAGCTTGAGCAAGTGTACTGGAAGAAAAAGTAGAGTTACCGATTGAAGAAAATCGTGAGAACTTAAAAAAGTTTGAATAGATCTTATTTAATACTGTAAATGTTTAAGGCCATATGCCGAGTGGGTCACGTGACTAGATTCCTACCATACCGACAATGTTTTTTCCCAACTTATTTTCACACATTGTGCCACATCAAGTTGAAAATTTAGGATAATAAATAAGAAGCACTCAGGAAGGTGAGTCTGGTCATGAATCCTAATTATTATGGAAGAAGTATAAAAAAATTATTTACAAAAAAAACTTTCTTAATAATTATACAAATTTAAGACCAGACCCACCTTTCTTAGTGCTTTTCATTTATTATTCCAAATGTTCAACTCGATCTCGCGCTTTGTGTTAAAATAAGTTGAGAAATACAAAAAGTGTCGGTAAGGTAGGAATCTGGCCACGTGACCCACTCATCACATGGCCTTAAGCGCAGGGTGTCCAGCGATCTAGAAAACATCTAGGGGCGCTTCACTCTGAATTCAAGTAATACCGCATGGACTTTGTTAAACGTTGCTTGCCGAATTCGTACGATTTTAACGCTCAACGCGCTGTAGGACCGCGTGAACTCCGCGCGTCAAAGTCGACGCGTTGAGCACATGAATTCGGCTGAATTCACGTTGAATTCATATTGAATTTTTACCTTTCGCTCACGATTTTAAACGTGAAACATACACAGATTTAACTAATGGAAACCAATAAATATTTTAAACATTTACCAATGATTTAATGATTCCATTAGTACACGGATGGCAGACAAAACTGTGTATATAAGTACTCAAGTACTGGAAATTATTTCTTAGCCTAGCAGTTTTATCACTGGCACACTCACCTAAATAGCGAATTAATGAAAATTCATCAATTATTTTGCATCAATAATTGTTAACAAAATGTTCCTCGTTTTATTATTACTATAAGATCTAGTTCAACATATTCAAATAATGAAATTGTTTCAAGTAGGAACTATAAAAAAATAACACCATATACTTGGAAAAATTTATTCGAATATTTCAAATGTAGTTCTTACATCTAATAAATTGTTTCAGTTTCAAAGAAAATGCAAATTAATTGGTATAAAAGTACACACAATGAAAAAAACACTTATGTTCGAATTTATTCGTTTTACGTTAACTTAAAGTTCTAATATTTGTAACTCATCATTTCTTACACCTTATTAATAACGGATATTCACCGTCATGTTCATAGTCACAATATGATTTTGTAGAAATGCCTGATAAAGACATATTTTACAACTAGATTTTGTTCCAATGTTAACTGACAGATTAAAAATATTTTAATTATTTTAAATGAATACCAATATCGTACATCATAGAGTATGAGGCAAATTATGCTATCAATATATAAATCCTTACGATCTAAGATCATGCACGGAGTTTGGCATATCTCAAAATACGTTGTTCTTCAAAAAATCATAAATATTGTTGATGGCCAGTTTTTCCATACTACTAAATTCAATCTGCAAAACAGATAAAATTATTAAAGCAATGCATATATAAATGTTAAAAATATGTATTACGGTGGAGTAAAAATGCTAAAAATAGTCACTTATATCACGAATAAATTTAGTAGAAAAAATAAGTATTCAAATTAACAAAATTATATGCAGGTTTACTTAAAATAACTTCTATAATATTACTCAAAAATTTTATTTAGAATTTAAACATTCAATCTTTTTCCACTTCATATTTTAATTGTTCTAATAGTCCAACTTTCCATTTATGTCTTTTTTCAGCTAAATAATTTCAAAATGAAAAAGGTGAAAATTGGAATATTTGCACGTTAACAAAATTCAAAATTGTATAATAAAAAAAGAAAAAAATAATATTGCAAAGGATTGCAAGAAATATGATTAACTTTGATTTAATTTCACGGGAATTTATAATATTGTAGTGAAATTTCAAAGAATTTATTCATATTCATTTGGAGATTTCGAACAATTGTGAAATCTAAAAACTCAAAAACTGCTAACAAGAAAATGTTATGCTTTGAGTAAGATTTTCATTAGTTATGACTGAGAAAGTTTTAGAATCGTCAAAAATTTGACACCACAGTGCGATTGCATTGCAATTTATGCTTAACAAAGGAAAAAAATGAGTAGAATAACTTAAGCAGTTTGAGTGACAGTACATGATTTGATAATAAATAATCAAAAAGTAGGAATGTTGCATGAAACCATGAAAATGTCAAGCTAGCGGCCATGCAAAAATAGCCCCTTTAATTGGTTGTATAAAATTTCGGGTGTTAATAAACTTGAATTTGATAAAGAATAAGGCAATAAACACTAACCATGATTTTAGCCAATTACGGCTGATGTTTTTTCTTCTTGATTCTTATGGGTTATTTTCGGTACATTTGTACGCTTTCTTTTAAATAAAATTATTTTTGATAAGGGCTGTTGTTATTCATATTTGTGTACTTGAATA
>NC_046659.1:152941039-152943708 GCF_010883055.1 Belonocnema kinseyi | reverse complement strand
AGGGAGCTCTTCTTAATATTTTGACACCAAAATCATGTCGATACACCTTACCGACTGCGAGTAAAGCCACCCACGCTTTAACTTGACAGACTGTATAGCAATCTCGCTCAGTCAGGGACGTGAGGAGAAGTCGAGTGGAGAGGATAAGACGAGCAGGTACAGCGCGATGAAATGAAAATCGCCCTTCACAACAGGTCAAACAGAAATATTCCTCATCCTCAGAACTGGAAACTGTACTCGAACGGCGGAACGTCGACGTTTTCTAATAGCGGAAGTCTGCTTACAAGCACTTACTTTTGGAAATGGTCTTACAAATTCTGGAAAAAAATCTGCGTCGTTTCCTAGTGTTGACTGGGGATAGTCAGACAACTCTTCTGTAGAAGGACCAGGTCTAGGATGCACATTTTCTTGCACTGGCTTTTCTGATGTAGACGAACAAGGCATAGCATCTGCATTCAGTTGTATTAGCTCCACTATTGTAGATATAGAAGGTCCAGGTGGAGGAACAACATTCGCTCTAATACATAGCTCTACTCTTCTAGAAGGACCAGGAGTAGAAAGCACATTTGCTTGCACTGTCTCTACATCATCGGATGATTGACCTTGTCCATCCGCGGGATTAGGTCGATCAGTAACGTAGGATTGAGCATAACCGCTCTCATCAAAGACGTCTCTGTTGAAAGGATAGATTCCGTATCTTTCGAAACCTTTGCAAATATTGTTTTGTGTTAAAGCTAGTGGCAAAGCTGTGCGGACAATCGATGGGATATTTTAAATCGTCATCGTCTTTGCAGGATTATTTCTCATCCATGCATCTTGGGCGGAAGATAAATATCTTTTAAAAGGACCAAATACAGAAACGTCAAGCGGTTGCAGCTTATGAGAGCAATGTGGTGGAAAAGTAAGCATGCAACTACCATTATCTTTCGCCAAATTTAAGGTTTTTATGGAGAGATGGGAAGAAGGATTATCTAGCAGAATAAGAACTGGCTCATATTTGGTGGGTTTATAATGTTTTATAAAATTCTGCATACTTATGAAAAACTCCTCGTCGTTACCCAGCCAGATTTGTTTCCTGCTCCAATGCATTCGGGTGGTCCATCTCTTATAAAATGTTCTTGAAACTATTTCTCGGAAAAATAAACATTGGTGGGATGGATCTGCCGACTGCAGAAACAGCGGTTATCAGTGTATCGTTGGTTCCTCTTTCTCCACGTGTAATCGATCCAATTTTTCTTTTTCCTTTTACAGCAATGATTTTTGATGGCTTACTAACGATATATATAATGTGTTTCAGCTGATCGTTTGATGTATTTAACTCAATCTGCATCTTGCCTGCGGTTAAAAGTAAACTTCGACGAATATCCAAACTTAACGTTATCTGAGTTTTTTTTAACACTATCTATACATCTTTTTAGGCTCATTCTGCATACATTGAAATCTTTGGTTGCTGATCGAATGGAATTATTACTTCAGGGTCAATATAAGCCTCAAAATGAACCTAGCTTCTTTCTTTGCATGCCATAAAACGTCAGGGGTAAAAAGTGCCACTTGGCACTTTTTGCCCCCCGACGTTCCCATAATTTGCAATCAAAATTTCTTAAATAACACAAAATATTTTGACCAGCAAGCTATTTGTACTTCAAGAATACAAAATTATGTATCAAATTATACTTCCTTCATATCAATAGCACGTAGGCTTAAATGTCAGTACCAGAAAGGAACACTAGCCAAAAAAATACTTTCTGTGCCGCAAAACGATTTAACCTAAATCATGATCTTATTACCAGCTGTCAGCGTCTATAAATCGGTATGAGTAGTTCAGTTTTAGTTGACCGATCGATGGAAGATGGCAGGACGTGTACCAAATTCTTTTTTTTTTTTAGTTATCGCATGTGGCACTTTTTCCCCGCGGTACTTTTGACCCCACCCTACCCTAAGCCTGATATCAAAATGTATAAGAATTGTGTGCAGATTCTTAAGAATGTAGAAGTAAATATAATTATTGAACAACCCTTCCCATTCACATCCTCTTTTTAGAATTTTTATTTGCATAAATACCAAAAACCTGTAGAGGTAGCATGAGATTTGTACGAGTAAACATCCTTTAAGCCATAAGGAATGTTTCTGTTACGTTTAAAAAGACGATTATTGAAATTCTGTAATTTTGAAAAAAAAATTCTCCAAACTTTGTGTTTTACATTCCAAGGACATGATATTGTCAAACTTCTCATTTTCACCCAAATATAAAAAGGGTCTTTTTGATAAAAATGCTCAGTGCGTGTTGTACTAGAAAATTATTTGTTATAAATTCAATAAGTTTAATATGTATGTAAAATATAACTAACAATTCTGGCCGCCGATATATTGCGGACATATAGAGAATAGGTCATAATTCACATGAATGTAACACTTTTCATCATAAATGGTTCTAATGGCGTTTCTAAAATAGAAGAGAAAATTCACTTTATCAAACAAATAAAAGCGTATGATTATAATATATAGTATCATATAATTGACCAATTCACGTATATATTTTTATTAAGAGTTATATATACGAGTATATATACACCCACCCAAACCAGAAGAGGTCGAAGTATTTTGGAGAGAAGTCTACGAAGTTCAGCATAGACTGGACGAAGACTCAGAAAATATAAATAGCTTCAAGG
>NC_046659.1:152937205-152940939 GCF_010883055.1 Belonocnema kinseyi | reverse complement strand
GACACCTTGACAAATGTAATTCCATGTAGAAACATGCGTTTAAATAAAATATTTTACCAAAAAAGTTACCCACGCTTTAACTTGACAGACTGTAGTTTTATAATATTAAAAATGATGGTCGATTCTTGGGCAATCGAACAGAACTAGGGGGTGAAAAAAAAGGATGTTGAAAAATAAGGGCCACACTAGTGTATTAAACCCAAGGGCAATTTATTAAAAGGAAATTAAACTTCACTTTCCAGGGAATAGAATTAAAACGAATATACTTATTATAGTAGATTACAATAAAGAAAATATAAGAGCATTACTTCCACCGGATGAGTAATTGCCTAAAGAATACCAGGGGCTGCCAAGAAACTCCCTGGAGTATGCATTTTTAAAATATCTTCGCATATTACTCCATATGCACATGTAATTGAAATGTTGGATCCATCAATTGCCACGAGATTTAATTAGTAATTAGTAATACCTGTTAATTAGATAAAATTATCAAGCGTATGTACACAATCGTTAGTGTATTTATTTAAAAACAAATCAATATTTCATTCAGTTATTCAACGCAAGTTTAATTCAAAAGTACACTGAAATCTGAACATTTATTTTAGGTACATAAAAAAAGGTAGACTATTTCAAAAATAATAAAGGTCTGTTAAATTTGTACGACCAAATATCCAGTATTGTTCTACATTTCAGTACAGTTTTTATAAGCAGAAAATTGATTTCAGATTAGATTTGGAAAGCAGTTAATTGTTTAATTTCCCACTGCAGTTTAAAATTAATTATTTAACATTTAGCCAACTTTAACTCCTAGATTGATTAAAAGTCCTCGGAGAATGTTTCTCTCAATAACACAGAATGGAAACTGGCAATACCTCTAGTTCCAAGGTGCCGACTCCCTCAGGCATTCAGGTTTTATGATAAAGCGATTAACAAATAATATTTTATTGTCAGTATTATTGACGCTATTCAGAAATCGAAACTAATTATATATTTTATTTTATTATTATGTGCTTATTAATTTACAAGTGTTAGACAATCAGACGAATACTTGAAGTTTTCTGCAATTAATGGATATGACATTTCAATTACATTTGCATATGGAGTAATACACGAAGATATTTTAAAAATGCATACTCTAAAGAGTTTCTTGGCAGTCCCTCGTATTCTTTAGGCAATTACTCATCCGGTGGAAGTAATTCTCTTATATTTTCTATATTATAATCTACTATAATAAGTATATTCATTTTAATTCTATTCCCTGGAAAGCGAAGTTTAATTTCCTTTTAATAAATTGCCCTTGTGTTTAATACACTAGTGTGGCCCTTATTTTTCACAATCCTTTTTTTTCACCCCCTAGTTCTGTACGATTGCCCAAGAATCGATCACCATTTTTAATATAATAAAACTATTGTGTATGTCTATATGTGTATGTGTATAATAAATAACTTATATTGTGTACTGTTTTGTTAATGATTCGTCTTTCTGGTTTAAAAATTAAAGTGCTTGGTTGCAAGTATAATATTCTTCAAGGCAGTTGGGTAAAAATCCGTAAATTCTATTAAATTGTCAACAGGCGAATTTTCTACCAAATAAACTGATGCATTTTCAAATATACTACGGAAAATTCCATAATGCTATCTAGTCAGGGTCAAAACAAAATAATATCTGCCATAACTTAGTATAATTTCAATATTTTAATTGCAAGTTACATATTGCTGGAATCGCAAAAAAAACTTAAATTCCGAATATAATATTTTTAATTTGCTGATTGCAAAACTATAACATTTTTATGCATGGCACTTTATGCCTCATTACGACAAAGGAGACCCCCGCTGGCAAAACCCGGCATAGCAATCTCGCTCAGTCAGGGACGTGAGGAGAAGTTGAGTGGAGAGGGAAATACGAGCAGGTACGCCGCGATGAAATGGATACTGCCCGTTGTGAAGCTTATTCTTAAAGCATCCCCGGTGAACAATGGATCCAGCGTCACGCATACAAAAAATGGTCCCATGAAAAGTGTGATACAAACCGGCAGTCGATCACATTCGTCTGCAATAATTGCGAAAGTGACGATGAATAAGTCTATAGTTATGTAAGTCATCCAAAGATTGATATAATTAGGTTTCTATACAATGAAAGTGCTTTCTGTGCAATTTAAAATACAAAATTATGTTTTATTTATGTCGGCACAGGGTTAAGGAGAGTCAATTTAGGCACTTTTGACCCCACCCTACCCTACATGAGAGGCGGGGATGGGGGGGGGGGGGGCAGGAAAACACTTCGCGTAATTTTGTATCAATTTATTATTAATTTGTGAATTAACGATCATTACCTGTGTAGGAATCTAATCAGGGATCCGACCGGATAGCCCCGGTTTAAGCCGGGCGCTGGTCGGGAATCCGGCTGGGTTCCGCCTAAAAACGTCACGGTAAACTCGTCGGACCCCGGCTTGAATACCGACCGGGTAATCCGGCCACAATGCGGTTAAAGATATTGCTTCAGGCGAGAAATTTGTAACTTGTTTTATCTTTTAAGGTCCATCGTAAAGAATACGGTGAACTTTAAAGGTCAACTCAAGTTTCCCAATTCTGGCAAGGAAATTGGAGTAGAATTTTCACCACTCATAATAGAAACTCGTAGCAATTTTTTCACGATGGAAACCAGACGCAGAAAGGGATACACATGGCGGTAAATTTGAAAGTGTAGATACTAAACATTATATGAAAATATCGAAAATTGTAACATTTCTGCTGATGCACATACCAAAATTGATAACAGTTTTATTTAATGAGTTAAAACATTCAGAAAAATGTAATGTTTTTTTTTTAAAGAATTTAAAACAGCTTATTTCTGCTTCACTGCTGTAATAAATCTTTAAATTATTCTTTTGAAATGATAATTCATCTATCATCCATAATGACGTCTTTGATAACATCCCACCTCTTAAAAAATGTGTAATTTTGTCAAAAAACTTATCCTGACCAGTGCCCGATCGGCTCCCGACCATGCGATATAACCAGGGTTGGCCCGGACAGTAACCGGCCAGCTTCCGACTTGGTGATTCGAGAAAAATGTAGCCCGACTGGCTGCCGACTGGTTCCTTTCCATGAAACCCAGCCAGGGGTAGCCCGGCCGAGATCCGACCAGAAACCTTGTTGTAGTAGGGCCAACCGGGGAAATTTCTACATGGGTACATTCAATATTAAAACTAATATTATATTTTACAATACATATTGCTATATACTATATATTTCGCTGACAAAAAGCTGTTTACAATTATCTCCGAATATATTACATACCAGGTGTATACATATGAAACCGGTATTTTATTCAAAGTATGCGCCCTCGCTGGCTACACATTTTGTCCACCTCTCAGGCAATTTATGGATACCTTTCCAAAAAAAGTCTTCGTTTTTTGAAGCAAACCAGTCATCGAGCCATTTTCCAACATTTTCGTAAGAAGTGAAGCGCTGTTCGCTGATTGCGTGCCCCATCGATGCAAATAAGTGGTAGTCGGATGGAGCCAAGTCTGGTGAGTAAGCGGGGTGGGGTAGCGGTTGCCAGCTGTACGACTCGACCAATTCCCGAGTCAGTTTTTTCCGGTGTGATGGTGCATTGTCATCGAGAAAAACCACTTTTTCATGCCTAGTTTCATATTTTTGGCGTTTTTGGCACAGAGCACGGTTCAAATTGGCCAATTGTTGTTGGTAGCGTTGTTCTGCGAGCTGTTTTTG
>NC_046659.1:152934687-152937105 GCF_010883055.1 Belonocnema kinseyi | reverse complement strand
ATACGCCAATTAGCACAAATGGTAAGTTCCGATAGTGCCTACAAGTGTGCCTACTGGCCGCTAAATGGCAATACCGGTTTCATATGTATACACCTGGTACATATGTATTTTTTGACAAACACCTAAAACAGAGCAGTACAGTACAGAATTTGTTAAAAATAATTGTTTATATCAATTAACTTGAGTATTAGTAGAGTTATTTATGTCCCATGAGCGCAGAAATATAGTTACAAAAAGTGAGCTCTTTTTTTCATTTGTTTCAAAGATAAAACATCATATTGTTGAAACTGCTTTATTTGTCACTTTATTCGTTTAAATATTCTTTCACACAAAAATCAATTGAAAAATCGAAGCAAAAGAAATTTTTAGTCACGTAATTCTGAGAGTTTTTAAAAAGGAATTCGAAATTTATTAAGAAGTGGAGCCTGTTATCTTTAAAATGTGAGCTAAATCAGTTAATATTTAGGGTTGGTGCAAAGACCATTTGAAGTTTCCCATTGATTTAACATAAGAAAAAGCCAGCCTTTTGTTAATCTAATATTTAAACGCAATGATACATTACAAACAATAGTGTTGTTTAGTACATTATTCAGAATGCATAAGAGAATAAGAATCAATCATAAATTTTGAGGGTGTATTACTTTAGGATATTCTTATGGATCCACAAAGAAAATGCCATAAGAGACAAATTTGAATGATACGAAAAATTGCGGTTTATAAACGCTTTTTGAATTTTTTTTTAGAAATAATCAATAATTTTTCATTTTAAAATACCCAGTCTTTTAGCAACTAATTCTGAACAATATGCAATGCAATATGCATTTAATACACCTTCACAGATTGAGTTGAAATTTCGAGACCATTTTTTTGGTTATTCGGAAAACATTTGGAGAAATGAGGAAAGAATTTTTAAAAGTGAAAAATAAGGACCAACCTATTAATTACTGTGTCATATTCTTTGATTACCAATGGGGCACTAAAGGCGAAAAATAGACAGTATTAGTTCCGTGCACGAATATGTATATATGGTTTACGGCTGGATAATTGGCTTGTATTAAATTGGGATAACCACGATGATGCCGATGTTGTGATACCGGATAGATGTGAAAATGGTTAGCTGAATAATATTCTCGATTTCCTAGTCTTATGCGAACGCTCCTCGGTGTATGAATACGATCATCATGATCAGTAGGTGGAACGTGCGCGAAGATATATGCTCGAAGATTTTCGTTATGTGGCGTTCTTATATAAACGCAATGGTTATAAAAATGAACTGGATGAGGTTGCAGCCAGGCGGGTACATAGTCAGGGCCCTCAAAGCGGATATTTCCATTATAAGTAGTGCCATCTATCATGCTTACGGTAATAAAGTTTTCAGGAAATGGAGCGAAGCCTGTTATTCCAGCTACACCTAATTTGTTAAGAAAAAATTGACATTAATTTGAAAACATTGTTTACACAATTAACTTAATCTTTTCCAAATTTTGAACAACCGAGGTCAACAAATAATAACCTATGTATGTGCTTACTCAGAGCGAAATCTGAGATTTAAAAAAAAACGGTTTGGAAAAAATGAGAAAATGTAGATCAGGTACTCATTCCGCACAAAACACTATACTTCGAGAAAAAATGCTGGCTATTGTATAAGCACTAAAATAGTTCACATAGAATAGTAACTAATTGCAAACATTATTTAGGATTGTATATAATAATTTTAAAACAGTTATAAATATGGAAAACATGAAAGTGGAAGTGTTTTATCAAACGACGCGATATAATGTAATATTTTTAACACACACACACACACATATGTGTGACGTGCGCCGAAGAAAGGGGGCTTACTCTGAAAAGTGAGATTTTTCAGGGCGAGCGGTGGAACCCGACCCGATAGAAGCGACTTTTAGGAGAGAGGGAAAACTTAAGAAATCTTCCCTCTCCACTTACCACTACATTCTGACGGAAAGACATAGGTCGTAGAAGCGGCACACGGGCGGGGTATAGATGAGACGCGTAGATGTAGTGATAAGTGGTGGGAGGTGTTTCATGGAATCTCGAGCTCTCGAGCAAAAGCCCGATGACTCGGGTACCTAAGTACTCAATTATTTGCAATAATAACGCTTGTAAATTTGTTCCAATGGTTTCATTAAATAGACCAACTCAAAAACTATCGAAAGGTGAAAAAACCTCGATTCCGATTTTTTTAGAGTAAGCCCCCTTTCTTCGGCGCACGACACACACACATATAACATTTATCATACATATTGCTTTTAATATTATATTACACCTACGTTTAGAATGCAGAAGACCCATTAACGTTAGGAGCGGAATTTCAGTAACAATTTCCATTTTTTCTGAGTGGACACAATGATAGAGAGCAGAAACCGGACTTCTTCATGAATTTCGTATTGACTTACACGA
>NC_046659.1:152931238-152934587 GCF_010883055.1 Belonocnema kinseyi | reverse complement strand
AAATAAAAATGTATTATTTATTCAAGATTGCATGGTAGGTATAGCAAACACTAAAATTAAAATAATTTTTTTATCTTAACAATTTTTTTAACGAGCAGCGAAAAATGACGGCCTAGAAAGAAAGTCCGTAAACAAAAGGATCGTTTTGTCAATGCAACATTCTCTTTGATAAAAGCAGGATAGCATTTTGTTGCGTTTCAATAATCAATAATAAAAAAATTGTACTTTCCTTTTCTTAAAAATTCATCCCTTTACGCGGCTTGGCTCGGTTCTGTCGAGTCTCTCCAGCTAATTGAAAAATTAACCAAAGATATAATCGTTATAAGAGCGGAACTAACCCAATGTTGAACTTGTCGGATTGTCGCATGGGTTGTTGATCAAAAGGACATTTACTCCGTTGGCTTTTTCTTGTACTATGTTGAAACTATTACCTTCACTTCTTCGCCGTCGTCCAACTCGGATCTCATCTTCATAATCTCGTCGAGGCTTTTGTGGATTAATCTTCTGTTTTCCTCTGAGAGCTGGATTGCGTTTTGGGCCTCCGGGTTGGCTAGAACTGTCTTAGCTTTGAGAGCGTTCTCTTTTATAAGGAATATCGTTAACCGTTTGGGGTAATCCTCACTGTCGCTGAATCTGGCTAAACGTTTGTCAGAGTATTTTATAATTTATTATTATTATTACACCATTAAGCCATTTCCCTTTCGAGGTAGGCGTGACTCACTCGGTAGGGGAAAGGAGTAGTGTGTGGATGGGATAGAGATTTTTCAGATTGATCCAGAATTCTCGTGCTATTTAAGTAAATAACACATTCGTTCCGCAACACTGCTCCGACCCAGGTTGCTGATCAATCTCTCTAGCAATCACCCTAAGCGAAGAATCTCACGAACTCGTTATGTAAGGTTGCCCACTTGGGTCCATTAGTGGCCAAGGTCTTTTGTTTCAGGCGTCATTCACTCTACTGACACTCTTTTCATTAACTATTTGCCGCCATACTTTCCTGTCTGGTATACTTCTCTAGCTTCTTTTATGTCCATGCATTTTTTCATGCAGGCTCTTGTGTTTCTGTGACTTCTTATGTGTCTTCTAACTAGGGTCTCATTCACACATTCTAACCATTCTTTCCGCGGTCTACCTCTGGGCACGCTGCCACTTACTTTACATTGATACACTTGTTTCGTTAGTCCTTCATTTGGCATTCTCTCAACATGTCCGAACCATCTTAACCGATTTCTTTCCCATGTTTTTTTTTTGTAGAATTGTCTCGTTATTTACTTTGTCCATCAGGGTTTTCCCGCATATTGTGTGCATGAATCTCATGTCAATTGCGTTCATTTTACTCTTAGCTTTTTCTTTGTAAGTCCATGTCTCACTACCGTATAATACTGTCGGTACAAATATGGAATTATGTATAGCCATTTTAGCTTTATTTGATATATTTTTACTTCTGATAAGGGGACCTGCTCTACCAATAACCTTCTTACCTTCATTTATTCGTCTATCTAATTCCTCATCTATCTTCCCGTCCCTAGTAAATAAGCTACCAAGGTATGCGAACTTGTCAACTTGCTTAATTCTCTCATCATTTAATAAAATATTGCATAGTGTTTTCTCATTCTTTCCTTCGAACACCATAGTTTTTGTTTTATTCGCGTTAATTTTGAGGCCCATGCTCTTCATGCTTGCATCTAGTTTATTCAACATTCTTTGTAAGTCTTCGATAGACTCTGTCATAACAATCTTATCATCTGCGAACGCTAACCCACGTACCCTTACTGTTTCGAGATCCACACCCTGTTCGTCGAAGCGAGCCATTCTTAAACACTTGTCCATAAATAATATAAATAACCATGAAGACATAAGGCATTCTTGTCTAACTCCTTGAATAATATCAAAACAGTCACGCAGTTTCCCATTCACCCTTACACTCGCTTTGCTGCCTGTATATATTGTTTTTATAGCTTGCAGGATCCATCCATTGACTCCATACTCTTTCAGAACTTCCCAAAGTTTACTTCTATCTACCTTGTCAAAAGCTTTTTCTAGGTCGACAAATGCACAGAAAACTTTTTTTCTATTCTCAAACTTTTTTCTGTTCTTTGCCTTAAGCTAAATATTTGATCCGTACATGACCTTCCTGGCATAAACCCACTTTGGACTTCCCAAATCTTTGCTTCTGTTATTTTCATCTCGAAACATAAATTTATCAATTCGCACAGTCTATGTGGTATGCACGCGCCACCGTGTTTAAGCATTTCAGCGTTAATACCGTCTACTCTGGCAGCCTTACCGTTTTTCAAGTTCTTAATTATATCACAGACTTTCTCAATTGAGTTTTCCATCGCATCGTGTTCAACATCGCAGTTGTGGTGTCCTATAGCTTCATCTTCGAATTGTCGCCTAAAATAATCTCTCAAAGCCTCTAGTATTCCGTCTGCATTATATACCATTTCCCCCTACTATTTCTCATGTTGACGATTTCTGTACTTCTGTTTCTTTTCATTTTTTTATAAAGTAGTTTCCTGCTTCCTTCAAAGTCGTTTTGTATTTTTATCTCTTCTTCTGCTCTAATTGCATCTTTACTTTCTTTGACTAATCGTTTAAGTATCCTGTTTTTGCGTCTATAATCATTTCTAAGTCTATTTCTTTCTTCATTGCTAAGACCTGCGATGTTCAAAGTTCTCTTGTACGCTCTTGCTTTTTGGACAGCCTGAATTTCATCATTTCACCACGCATCACAAGACATTCTTCCTACAACTGCGGTACCACACACTTCGATCGTACATCTAACAAGGATATCCCGTAACATTGTCCAGGCGCCCTCTATATCTTTGTTTTTTATACGGTCCTCCCATTTTGCCCTATCTATGCTTTCGATTATCTTATTTTGGAAATCTATTCGCACATCCGGTTTCTGTAGGTTCTCAATTTTGATTAGCGTTTGTTTTGCTTTCTTGGTTCTCTTCTTTCTCCATCCCCGACCTAAATTAATTTTTGAGATCAGAAGGTAATGATCAGTATTGCATTCAGGACCTCTCATGACTATTGTATCTTTGACTAACTCTCTTAGTCTTTCATCCACAACAACAAAGTCAATTATACTGCGGCTATTTCCTTTAGAACAGGTGTACATGTGGATCATTTTATGCCTAAACCAAGTATTTGTAATAAACAGACCCCTTTCTAAGCATAGAACGACTAATTTATCTCCGTTATAGTTTGTTCTTGGATCCCCAAAATTACCTAATAATCTTTCTGTATCCTGATTTTGGATGCCCACCCAACCGTTCATGTCTCCTAGTAGAATTATTCTTTCCCCAGGTTCGCAAATGTCTATTGTGTCATTTAAAGT
>NC_046659.1:152926113-152931138 GCF_010883055.1 Belonocnema kinseyi | reverse complement strand
GAGCTCTTCTTAATATTTTGACACCAAAATCATGTCGATACACCTTACCGACTGCGAGTAAAGCCACCCACGCTTTAACTTGACAGACTGTATGTATATATACATTATATACATACATACATTGTATATATACATACATACATGAACATACATGCACAAACATACACACATATATGTATTGAAAGTCAAGAAATTTCAATTCCAAATGTGCAACATTGAAGACATATAAAATAATTTGATTTTCTATTTTATGACGAAATTCGTCAATTAAGTTTTTAAAAGTGATTTTATCGATGTTTTCTGGGAATTTGGTCACGCGCTTGTCAACTGCTTCCAGCCTATGATTTAAAAAAAATGGCGATATGCTACTACCAGAATGTGGTACAGTGTTATAAGCTAATCGGATTTTAGACAGGTTCTCATTCAAATTTTTATGATTATCGCTAATGAACGCGGAAATCCTAGGTTTGATTGTTGGATTGACTCGCTCGACTAATTTGCTTTGGGGATTACTTAAACGTATAGTTATGTGTTTGACTCCTGTATCTAATAATAGAGCCTTTGCATCTTTATTTAAATATTGCGTTCTATTATCGGCAATAATGGATTTCGGTGTCCCCACCTAACAACAATTGTCTCGAGAGCTTTTACTACGAATTTTTCTCTTCTATAACAATTGTGCTAAACGACAATTAGCTTAGAGTTTTCTATTCTTCTTTGCGTTTGAGAAATGCCGGTATCAACGGATTATTGGGCCATGACCTATAATAATTTTGTCGAGTTCTACCTAGAATTTAATCACGACTAAGATGTCCTGCCTGTGGAATACTCTAAATTTGGCGAAGAAACTGTCAGATTGTTCTTTGACGAGTTTAAACTTAGTTTCGTATCAACCCTGATCACAATTTTTTTTAGCTGGAATCGTTCTTAGATGGTTCCTGTTTCGCATGTAAGATATAGTCCACTTCATCATCAGTCTTCCGAATCACTAGGAATTTCATCCAATAAACGCAACTTCAGTGGGCTAGGATCATTTAACTTTACTTTGTGGCCAACATAGTCAACGCCTTCACAATTTTTAAGTTGGTCGATGTTAAACATCTTTTCAGCAAAGTTACAGAGACTTTTTGGCACTTCCTCTGCTGTTTTGAACAACTGGTGTTATGGTATCCTAATTCTTGACAAGGACATCAAAGTATTAGCAGTCCCGACATACAGTAACGCAAAGGGTGCTCTAATCCTGCACAATTGAGAAAGAACAATTTGCGTCGGTCGAAAGGAGGTCTTAATCCCCCCGATCTAGGCTGCTCGTCGTTAGGAGTTTTCACGCCGATGTTATTTGCTTTATTCGGTTGACTTGAATTTCCTTAAAGATTGTTTAAATTTTTGTCAAGTCTTTGACGTGTCATTGACTTTGAATTTTGAACCTTAAGATCATTTTTAGGGTTCACGATCTGCTTTAGTTGAAAAGAATTTAGGTCTATGCCCGTTGGTATTTAGGTCGCCAGCCACAATCCTAATTTGTCGCGGAACATTGAATAGTTAAATTCTCAGTTAAAAAAATAATGTTCAACCAAAGATGTCTATTTTCAAATCAAATGATACTCGTAGAAGCATCATATTCGGCTCAAAAATGTTTTAAACCAAAAAAAAAACAAGTTATATTTTCAGACAAAGTGATGAATTTTCAACTAAAACGATAAATTTACCAAACAATTATAAATATTGCACTGACATACTTGAATTTTTAACCAAAAAGATGAGTTTTCAAACAAGAAGATTAATTTTCAAACAAAATTATTTATTTTTTACCAAAAAAGACCAGTTTTCAATAAAATACATAAATTTTGAACGAAATAGTTTCAAACAATTAGTTGGATTTTGAATTCAAAAAGGGCAACTTTAAACCAAAAATTGAACGTCATATTGTTGAAAATGCTAAATTTGTCAATTAATTCGTTCAAGAGATGAATTATCAAGACAAAATTTAGCCTAGAATGAAAAAAAGCTTTAATCATCTTTTTAAATTTTAAAACAAAATAATATGAATTATCAATCAAAGATTCAATAGTAGACATTTCAATCTAAAAGAATTAGCAAGAATTTTCAGCAATAAAGATTTTTTTAATCAATGAAGAGAAAAGTCTGATAAAAAATTTTGAGTTTTAGAGTCTCGAAGACGATTTTTTTCAGAAAAATAGTTGAATTTACAACCCAAAGATATGCATTTTCTACCAACATTCGCTTTGCATTTAAGCAGAAAAAACAAGAAAAAGGCGAAAGACTGTCAAGTCTGCGATGAATAATTGGAAATTCAGATTGTAGATTATATAATAAAATTTAAAATTAAAACAAAAGTTAATCTTTGATCATTTTAAAATATTGCGTTAGAAGACTGAAAAATACGATTCGAAATTAACGTTAATTTTTCTTTTCATAATTTTTGATATTAGGCTTACGTGGGGGGGGGGGAGGACTTCACGTAATTTTTGGATGATTACTTAGTAGTTTATTCATTTTTATTATTTTTTGAATTACCGATCATTACATTCAATATCAATACTAATATTACTAGGTACTACTAATATTATTAGATAAACTACATGTAATATTGTTACAATTATTATTAAAGTGAGATAAATAACTTTTTTTTACATTTAACTTTCTAATGTATTTTTGCATTTAAATCCGTTTCACTAATCACCTAGCCTCCCCAGTATTTTTTAAATTCCGAAAAAAATGATCGCAATGATACATTACAAATAATTGTGTTGTTTAGAATATTATTCAGAATTTCTAAGAAAATAAGAATAGATCATAAACAGAGAGCGGACGAGCGTAGTCTGAAGTTGCACACGGAGCGTAGCGTCGGCTCCTCGTTGCGGAGAACCGTCGCATGGGGGGATGTGGTGGGAGAGCCGCACGACATATTTATGTCTGTGGCTGTGCTGAGCAGTCAGCAATGAATAGAATGAAAAGAAAATAGAGCGACAAATTATACGTTGTCATCAATGCAAATACAGGTTGGCCGCTGGACCTGGAAATCGGGAAATGACAGTACATTTCTTTTTGTCCGGGAATTTTCGAAATTTTTATAAAATAAATCTGTCCAGCTTCGGTTTCAACCGCGTTTTAAATAATTAGCTAAATTGTAATATTTTTCAATTATGATATCGTTCAATTTAAAATGCGTAATTCTACAATCTTTCACTTTAAAAATGTTCTATTTTAATTTTTAAGCGTACATTTTTACTTAAAGAATTTTAAAATTCAGTTTTAAAGACTTCAAAAATTAAAAATTAGAAATGTTTTAAATAGATGGTTTAGGATAAATACATTTTACTCGATCAAATGTGAATATCAATTAATTAATAATTTTTAAATTGAACTGTACTTTAAGTGTTAAAAAGTAAATAATAATTGATTTTATCAGACCATTCAGAATCAGTTCATAATTTTAGAATTTCCAGATTTAAACTTTAAGAATTAAAAGTGTTTAAATTTGAAAGTCTTATTAGTTAGGCAAATGTAAACACCCGATTAAAACTTTATAAACTATTTTTAATTTTAAAATAACTTTAAAATAATATATTTGTATTCGAAGGCTTTAATTAAACTTCAAATATTATTTCAGTTTTAATTAATTTATTTATTGACCGGGAAATTTATACATTTTTTTAGACCCAAAAATATAAACCCACGTTATCATTTTCAATGTTCTAAATTGAAAAATCAATCAATGAATTTAAAAATGGTCAAAATTATACTATTTTAGGAGATTTTAAGCCAGAAACATTAAAAATTGAAAAATTACATTTTTTATAAAATCAACACTCCTTAAATTAAAAATTAAATTATTTTTATTGCAAATATTTTAAAAATCCTTGACACACTTTACAATTTTATATCAAAATTTTGAAAACCCCGAATGTTGATTTACATTTTACAAATATTCAATTATTTTTGAAAATTTTCAAGAACTTCTAAATTTCTTTTGAAATGATTAGCATTTTTCCTAAATCTTTTTAAAAAATTATGAGTAACAAATTAGATTTTTTTAAATAGAGTCATTAAAATTGTAACTTTGAAAGTTTAGTTTGTTGTTTAGTTTTTTTTTTATTTGTAATTACGGATTTTAAATGAAGTCAGATATTTCTAAATATTAAATAATTGTTATTTTGCTTAATTAAAAAATTCCGAATTGAATAGTTTATAAATTGAATATTTTAAACTGAAACAATATTTGAAATTTAATTAAAGCCTTTTGTTGGATTATGTCAACTATTGTATATATGTATATAGAGCAAAAATATAATCTACGATTTCGGAGTGCTGAAAACGATATGTTTTAAGTCGTGTGTGTTCTGCGGTTCTAAGAAGTTTGGCCTAAAGCTTCAAGAGCTCATAATCTCTGTAACATAAACAATAGCCATGATTAAAATGTGTATGGTGTATGAATCTAATGTTTGTGACACGTTCGTTCTTTAGTCGAATCTCGCATCTCAAAGAGTAAAGACCTTTCTTCCAAGTGCCTTTAATAAATTGATCCTTTTTTAATAAATCTTTGATATTTGTTCATAACCTGTTTTCCAATAGGTTATGGGCCCAGTATACGGTCCAAATTCGTGATATATATTTTTCTAAATATAAATAAAAATAAGTGACGGAATTGTGAACACTGTCAGTGCTATTCTGGATTTATAAGTGATAATGGAAAGTTCGAGAGTGAAACGGAACATCAAATCTTTCGATGGTGAAAGATACAGTGTCTGGAAGTTTAGAATACGTGCTCTATTAAGTGAATTAGATGTAATTAAAGTTTTAGACAGTGAGATCCCAGCGGATCCAAGTGATGAGTGGAAAAAGGCTGAAAGGACTGCCAAAAGTGTGATTGTGGACTATTTATCCGACACGTTTCTCGGGTTTGCTAAGGCAGAGTGCACTGCAAAAGAAATTTTGCATAACTTGGACGTTATATATGAACGCAAAAGTCTTGCAACTCAACTGGCTCTGAGAAAGAAGTTG
>NC_046659.1:152908176-152926013 GCF_010883055.1 Belonocnema kinseyi | reverse complement strand
TCTCGCATCTCAAAGAGTAAAGACCTGCCTTCCAAGTGCCTTTAATAAATTGATCCTTTTTGAATAAATCTTTGATATTTGTTCATAACCTGTTTTCCAATACCTTTAATTACGAATATATTATTTTAAAGTTATTTTAAAATTTTAAATAGTTTATAAAGTTTCAATCGGGTTTTTACATTTGTCTAACTAATAAGACGTTTAAATTTAAACAATTTAATTCTTAAAGTTTAAATCTGGAAATTCTAAAATTATGAACGGATTCTGAATGGTCTTGTAAAATCAATTATTATTTACTTTTTAATACTTAAAGTACAGTTAGATTGAAAAATGATTAATTAATTTATATTCAAATTTTAAGGACTAAAAATGTTTTTTTTTTAAATCCTAAAGCATCTATTTCAAACATTTCTATTTTTTAATTTTTAAGTCTTTAAAACTGTCATTTCCCGATTTCCACGTTCAGCGGACACCCTGTATTTGCATTGCTGACAACGTATAATTTGTCGCTCTATTTTCTTTTCATTCTATTCATTGCTGTCTGCTTATCACAGCCACAGACATTCATATCTTCGCGCGGCTCTCCCACCACTTCCTCCCATGCGACCGTTCTCCGCAACGAGGGAGCCGAGGCTACGCTCCATGCGCAACTTCAGACTACGCTCGTCCGCTCTCTGATTATAAATTTTGAGGCAAAATGACGTTAAGACACTCTTATGGGTGTAAAAAGAAAAGCTAATAATTCACAAATTCGAATTATACAAAATATTGCGGTTTATTAACGCTTTTTTTTAGATTTTTTTAAAAATAATAAATAATTGGTAATTAAGGAATACCGAATTCTGAAGTATATATTGCTGTACATAAACTTCATGGTCTTTGCAATACCAAAAAAATATCAAGGGGCCTTAAACAACTCGGGTTTCCCCCACATTCATCATACATCCACCAGGATGATTGGTTTAATGTAATATTTTTATCAAATAATCTGAACGCAATTATACCGGCCTCGACATAGAGCTGCTATGTATATCTGCCTGCAGTCACCCGGTTGTCGTTTGAATCCTCAAAAAAATCTGTGAGTTTTAAATTACAAAAAAAGACAAGAACATTTTCCGAAAAAAAAACCAATGTCGAGTTTAACTATGTGGTAAAAACATAAGATAAAAAAAGTCATACTTTCAGACGTATTATGGATTTGGCGAAATCCCGAGACGTTTGAAGCACCTTAACGGATTTGGCTTAAATTTGGAGATAATTTATTTGGTTATTCGGAAAAAATTTGAAGATGAAAGCAAAGAAATTTGAAAATTAAAAAACAAGGCCGAACCTATTGATCACTGTGTCATATTCCTTGATTACCAATAGGGTACTAAAGGAGAAAAATAGACAGTATTAGTTCCGTGCACTAATATATAAATATGGTTGCTGGCTGGCAAATTGGCTTCCATTAAATTACGGAAAGCACTTTGATGCTGATGTTGTGTTACAGGATAGATGTGAAAATGGTTAGCTGAATAATATTCTCGATTTCCTAGTCTTATGCGAACGCTCCTCGGTGTATGAACACGATCATCATGATCAGGAGGTGGAAAGTACGCGAAGATATTTGCTCGAAAATTTTCATTATGTGGCGTTCTTATATAAACACAATGGTTATAAAAATGTACTAGCCGAGGTTGCAGCCAGACGGGAACATAGTCAGGGTCCTCGTCGCGGATATCTCCACGATAAGTAGTGCCATCTGCCATTCTCACGTTAATAAAGTATTGAGGAAACGGGACGAAGCCTATTATTCCACCTGCACCTAATTTGTTAAGAAAAACTTGACATTAGTTTGCAACAATTTTTTACGCAATTAACTTAATCTTTTCCAAATATTGAACAATCGAAGGTCAACAAATAATAACCTATGTTTTTTATGAAAGTGAAGTGTTCCTTGTCAAAACGATACTCAGAAAAGACTCTTGCTATTGGGTACAAACACACACATGATAAAGTCGAAATTCGCTATACACCGAAAATTCCGTAATAGTAGACAGTTGGACTATATTACAATAAATTGGAGTCTCGTCAGATATAACTTTGGATTTAAAAAAACTTTAATTTCAAGGCTGAAAACTTTGGGAACGATCTATTCTTATGAGAAGCTCTTCAATAAATACAAGTTTGTGAACATATGTATATATATATATATAATATTTATCATACATAATCATTTTAATAATATATTACACCTACTTTTAAAATTCAGCAGATACACTAACGTTAGAAGCAGAATTTCAGTAAAAATTTTCATTTTTCCTGAGTAGACACAAGGATAGAAAACAGAACTCGGACTTTTTCAAGAATATCGTAGGAATTAATACGATAAACGACTTTTATATATAGATAATGAATTCTCTGACTTCCATCAAATAATACGGTATTGTTTATTCGTTAAAATAAATACAATATAATGAGAAGGATTATTCATCTCCAATGTAAAAATTTGCCTTATTTGATAAATTTATTACACATAGAACCTTAAGAATTATTGAAGATTACAATGAGTGTTCAAGATTACATGGAAGACACAGCAAATACTAAAATTAAAATCACTTTTTTATCTTTAAAGTGATTTTTTTTTAACGAACAATGCAAAATAACGACCCAGAATCACTACACTTCAGAATTATTTAAAGCTCGTTAAGGTAGGTACATTATTATTTATTTATTTATTTGAAAATATTAACAAAACTGTCACTGAGTGGTTGCCAAAATCAGTGGGTTCAAAACTTTTATCAATCATCTCGAGAGTGATTGAGTTGATACAAAAATATTTCTATTATTCCTTAAAGTCCATTGCGATCGATATCACTGGGGTTGTTTTTTAAGAATGTTAGAACATAATCCACTGGGTCACGAGTTGATGAAAACATCAGTTGGGACAAAAACGTTTATCACTTCGTAATTTTTATTCGTTTTTTCGTCGTAGGGGTTGAACAAATATTTGTAACACCCTTTAAAGTAAATTTCGATAAATGTTACTGCCAAGGTAGTTTCTTTAAAATGATATTTCAATAAAGAGAGGTTTTAATTTTTAATCAAAATTAGTTTAATTCAATTAAAAAATACGACTTTTCAGCATAAATTTAATTTTTAACAATGAAAGTTTTTCTTTAAGGAGAGAAAATATTACAAACAAACTAGTAAATTTCCAACAAAAGACATGCTACTTGAATTTTCAACTAAAAAAGATACATTTTCAATCAAAAAATATGGAGTGTGGAATTATGCAAAAAAAAGTTCCACGTAATGAAGGCCGATTGTAAAAGGTACGTAATGAAAGTGATATTTATTTCTAAAACTAATTATATTATTGGAGAGTGTATCACATTTTTCTACAGTACATATCTCATGTAAAATTGTGCATACGTTGTGAAATTGATTAAACTTTAAACGACGGACATAAACTCAAACTATATAATCATTCTGTCAATTTGTGAAAAACTGAATGTTTGTAAGTAATTATGTAATTCTTGATTTGTAATTAGTTTCCCGTGTAGAAATTCAAATGGGGAACTGGTCTGGTTCCGACCTTTCGGCCCCACTTAGGGGCTAGTCGGGTCATCTGACTAGCCCCCGACCAGTAGCTTCACGCTAGATTAGTCGGGGGCAAGTCAGGTGACCCGACTTATCCTAGTCGGAGCCTAATCGGGTATTAGTAGGGGCAATATAATATTACATCCGTGCTTGAATAATAAACAAACTCCCCAAAATCTGTGAAACGTTTCCTAAAAGTTTGTCAAAAGATTTCTATTTACGGACACCTCCATAAACTTTTTTGAAATATTTAAAAGTGCTCAAATTTACCTAAGATTTAATGGGGAACATATCCTACGCTTAATAATGCATAAATTTGTGTAACTAAAATTCCCCAAAATTTGTGAGATATTAATTTATTTTTAAACTTTAGCTGGAACGCAGCAATGGAAGCTCTTCGCTCTGAAGGTACCGCCATATTATTCACGGTAGTCTCTGCTCCAGGTAATAATGCTTCGTTACGCGTGGACTGCTGTCTTAAATACTCGACGCGTCATTTCTGTTGCGAGAGAGGCGGCACGTCGCGCCCTTTCGAATTTTCTTTAAAGCTACCAGTCCAGAACCGCAAGACTAAAATGAAGGTGGTAGCGAAATCTGAACTGTACCGTGCTTAATAATTTACTACTGGTATACTGCTCTTCACTGACTAATCAAAATTTTTTTCTCTTTCCAATTTCAACTAACTGAACGATTAGACTTTATTTACATATGTCAAACCATTCAGATCAATTTAAAAAAAAGTGCTTGTACAAATTTGAAGTCTTTTTGTAGATTTTGATCGTTGCTTTTATAAAAAGTTGATTTTCTTACAAAATTATTAACTTAATAATTATTTAGAAGAATGTTTGAGATGACTTTAACATTAATGAATCTTTTCTCCAAAAAAAAGGGGTAAAATTATTGTTAAATATATCTTTAGTGTTTTAGATTAAATAATCATTACGCTTTTTTAGATATGACCTCATTTTATAAGACCTCGCATGAAACTAAAACATAAGAAAAACCCGACCAGAGCCCCAGTAGCTCCCGACCAGAGCCTGAAGATTACCCGCATGGAAATTAGTGAACGAAAAGGCCCGATCAGCTCTTGACTAACCACCGGCCAGGTCCCGCCCGTGCAGAAATCTCGGTCTGGCCCCGATCGGGGCCAGACCAGTCCAGGTCGGGTCACGATCGGGAATCCTGGTCGGGGCCAGGCCGCGCATGAAACACACGCCCAGATCGGGGCCAGGTCGGGACACCCGATTGAGAAACCCGATCGGTACGCGATGAGTCTCATTATAATTCATTCATGAATTTTACAAATGGAGTTTTAATATAAGTAAACACGAAACTATCGAATAGTCCTCTCCTTTCGAAGGCCACCTTAATATTTTGAATTTCCAATTAAGTTATTTTAAGTTAAAATTAACGTACTACAGGCACGAAAAGAAAAGGTTTCAGAATACAAAATTGAATTATGCTTTTGAAAATCGTAAAATTATTGTGAATGGTATCAGTTTCGAGGAAAGGGTTTGTTTTGTATTAAAAAAATGGATGATAACCAGAAATATTTTAAGCAAACAATTTTAATTTCTTGAAAAAATGTTGCCTATGAAACTTTTTAACAAATTAGAATGTTTTTTCGCAAAAAGATTCCCTACAAATTGACATTTTCGAATGCTTTCAAAGAAAATCATCGGGCAATAAGCTATGATTTACGATCTATTAACATTTTACTGCAAATAATTTCAATTTTCTGTCAATTGCATTACTTCTTACAAAATTAAAGAAGGTGGTTGTAGATAATTTTTTTGCCAAAAAGTTGCGCCATCATTTATTAGATCGTTTTATTTTTTTTAATCGGTTAAGAAGAAATATAGACCAAACAACTTTTAAACAAAAATGAAATTTTTGAATTAAATATTTCTGGTGGTTTTAAATATTATTTACAGAATATGCATTTAATTAATTTTTATTATTAATTCATTTCAACCTAATGGACATTTTTATAAGTTGAAATTGCATTGTTTATAATAAAAAAGAAAAAACTTCGTTTATCATTTCAAACTTCGCGTGAAAGCAATTAGATGCCGAATGCGACGCATGCGCAGTTGAGTAACTAGTTCTTGCTGGAATGTTATGAACATTTGTCCTTAATGTATTTCTGTATTAAATTTATTATTAATACAGAATCAAAGTATCAATAACATAATCTATTGTATGGCATATTTTACTCTTATAATTTAAAAACATTAAAATTTTGTGCATACTGCAATTCATTTCTTGTCAATAGATTTGATGATTCTAACTCTACATTAAATCGAAAAACCTTGAGTTCTTTAATAATAATTGAAAACAAAAGAACTTAATCAATTTCATCATATAATAATATATGACTCATTTGATGGTAAAATGGTCAAACAATTTAATTAATTATTAATTTATTTGAGGTTAGGTTTCAATGAGCCCGCAGAGTGTAATTACTTACTCTCATCTTCCTCGCACAGGTTTCGAGGTCTACTGTCTGGTGTTTGGTGCCTCTGAAGACGTGACTTACTCGCCTTATGCATTTATAAACATTGCTAGACTATTTTAAACGAGTGTTATGTATACAAATTTCACTGCACTACCAGAAAAAAAAACAAGCAGCACTAGTTCTTCGAGCGCATGGAGATGGCGGTTCAGTAGAAAATCGGTCTGGCCCGGTCGGGCCCAGGTATGGGCCACACGGTTCTACCGATTAGAGCCAGATCGGGAAATCCGATCGGGGCCAGATCGGTATTACGTTTGAAATCGGGCGATTTCTGCACGGGCGACTGTAATTTTAATAACAAAAAGCCCAACTAGTCCAAGACTAGTCTCCGACTGGGTACTTTGTCAAAATTAATAGCCCAACTAGCCCCCGATTAGAGCCCGACTTGTAATAGGGCCAAATGGGGTTATTTCCACACGGGTTTGCTTCATGAATAATAATAACATAACACGTTTTTTATAAGATTCTAGTGAATGTTAATAAAAATAAATTTGTAAAATTATAAACAAATTTCAGAATAAAAAGTAGCTTGGTAAAAAGAATAAAAAACCCTAGTGTTCCAGCAAGCAGTATTTTTCGTTCTTGGAAATTGGTGAATTCCTTATCTATTTTATTTTCTAGAATATTTTGTTTTTTCTAAGTCACAAATTTGTTCGAAAGCTCATGAGATGAAATATTTAATCTAGAATTAATATTTTTCTCTGGAAAATGAATGGATTGTTTATTATATACTTACATTTTCTTATAAATAAATATGTTTAGGAAAACTTTTTCATATTTATAATTGCAAGAAAGAAAGAAAGTGTAAAACAATTTTAGAGATTTTGCGAGAAGCATTGATAGAAACTTTTTTTTACATTTTTAATCATTTTGAATGCCCGGAAGCTGTCAATTTACATGCAGAATTAAAGAAAAGAAAAATTCGTTGCCAATAAGTGCTGGCTGAGAAATTGGAAGGCGCGCTACAACATTTGACAAATACAAATTATTCCTTATCAATATTAATAAATTCATTTTTTAGCGGAGGCACTTTGGTTAGTTTATACTTTATAGCGTCCACTTAAAATTTTTGAAGTCTTCATCAGGGTCTACAGAAACTAAAGGTTTTTTACAAAAAAAAGTAAGGAACTGCAGTTTTCTGATTGTTCACTATAAAGCATAATATAACCAAAGTGCAGCCTGTGTTTTGTAAGCGTAGGTGAATGATTTTTTGGTTACAATAATTTGAATAAAGTGAAACGATTGAAAAAATGAATACCGCGAGGATTTTCAAATTTATGGAGGAAATTTTTTCGGTGAACAGTGTTTTAATCCAATTTAAAGATAATATTTATTCCTGGGGCTTACTGTGTAGTAAAAACTTATCAACTTATTTTTGACTATATATAGTAATTAAAAAAGTTTATACAAATAGGAAAAAAGTAAAATACAAAAACTGAACACAATATTGTCTTCTGCTTGTTTGCACAAATTTAAGAAAAATAAGAATTTTTTCAATTACAATGGTTCAATGGGCTCTAAATGAATAATGCATATTTTCGTTTTAGACATATGGGAGGGAAGGGGGCTTTACGAAAAATGCTTTACGTAATTTTTGGACGATTCCTTAGTTGTTTATTAATTTATTTTAATTTTGTGAATTTACAATGATTACATTCTATATCAATGACAATATTACTGGATATTATTATTAGACAAATTACTTTTAATATTGTTAAAATTATTAATAAAGTAAGATATTCTTTTTACATATAATTTACTAGCTCCTTAATGCTAAAGTGACAAAATAAATTGTTCACGAAGTAGTTCAAACAAGTAGTTTAATTTTTATTGAAAAATTTATTAGCTGAATTTTCAACTAAAAATATATCAATTTTCAGCCAAAAATGCATAAGTTAAATTTTCAGTTAAAAAAATTCTTTGTGCATATTTATCTCAAATCGTAAGAAAATTTGTTATCTTAGGAGCTAATGTATCTAGATATACAGTTTTGCACTTTGAAGTTTAAACCGGTTTCTTCGACCACGATCAGAATTTTAGCCTTGATAATTATGCCCTTCAGTCTCGAACCGTAGCTGATACAGTGAACTTAAGTTGATTTATTTAGTGACTGAGAATCAATTTTTAAATAATTAAAAATTAAAGAAATGATAAAAATATGAAAAATATAATTAAAATTCAATAAATATACATAATATAAATTATATATTGAAAAATGGTTTCTTGGAGTTTAATTATCGTTGGATTGATTTCACTTGGCTCAATTGTTGCTAAATATAATCCTGTTGTTAGAATAAAAAATGGTACTATAGAGGGGACTATTATGAAAAGCAGAAAAGACAGAGAATTTGCATCTTACAGAGGAATTCCCTACGCACTACCTCCATTGGGAGAATTAAGGTTCGAGGTTCGTATTACTATTTTAAATTTTATTCAACATTCTCTAAATAACATTTATTTTTAATGTCATATTGAATTGAACATAAAACGATCAAAAGATGAAATTTTCACTAAATTTCATTAATTTAAATTTTTTAGTTTTAGTTCCAAATTTCATTTTAGCCAAAGAAGACGAATTTTTAACAAAATAGATGAATCTTTAACTAAGGCAATAAATTTGCAACAAGGCAGTTCAACACCGTTCAACTTTCTACGAAAATGTTAAAAATCTGAGAAAGAAGATCAATTAAAAAAAGGTAATTTTGAATCAATTATCAACACAAAATAAATTAATTTTTAGCCAAAAAGACGATTTAAAAAGAAAAGGAAATTTTAAAACAAATAGTAGAATCTTCTACCAAAATAGTTGAATTTTCAAGAAAGAAAAAAAAATTTACTGTACGACAGTTACATTTTCTACCTGAAAATATGAATTTTAAACAAAAAAGTAATTTAATAAAACGACTAATTTTCAAAAAAATAGTTGAATTCAAACAAAATAGATTTTAATTTTAAATACAAAAATTGTATGATTATTCAGCAAAATGGTTGAAAGAAAATTACCAAAATAGTTCAATATTCATCTGTATAGTTCAATTGCCGACCAATTTATTGAATTTTAAACTAAAAACGAATTTCGAACCAAATAGTTCAATTTTCATTCGAAGAATAATAAAGATTATCAACCTAATAAAATTAATTTTTAAATAAATAGATTAATTTTCAAACCAAAAATGGAATAGTTGAATTAATAAAAAAACTATTTTTTTACCATATAGTTTTAACTTTATTCAATAAAATGAATTTGTAACCAAAGTAGTTCAACTTGCACCAAATAGTGGCATTTTTAACAAAAAATTAATTTTTAATCAAATAGTTCAATTTTAAAATCTAAAAAAAATCATCAAATAATGTGAAACTTTAAGTTTTGGATAAAACAATTAATTTTCAACCAAAACGGAAACAATCTTTTAAAAAATATTAAAATTTTCAATCAAAGACTCCTTGACAAATTTTCTTTCAAAAAAGTCGAATTTTGAAGAAAGAAAATTAATTTTTTACCCGACAATATAACTTTTCAAATCAAAAATGGAGTAGTTGAATTTTCAGTTAAAAACAATTATTTTCTACACAATAGTTTAATCTTCAATCATTAATGTTTTAATTTTTTTGCTTAAGATTTATCCTTTTAGTTCAAAATATATCTCTTTGTTTAAAAATGAATTTTTTAATTTAAACTATAACTATTCCACTTGGAAATTGAACTATTTTGTTGAAAAACCTTTTTTTTTTGTTGAAACTTATCTTTTTACCTGGAAAGTTAACTAATCCCGTTGAATATTCGAGCATTTTAGTTGAAAATTCATCCCTATGGTTACAAATTAATTTTTTCAACTGATAATTTAACTATTACATTTTCGGTTGAAAATTCACCTTTTTGTTAACAAGTCATCTTTTTTGGTTAAAAATTCAACTATTTAGAGTAAAATTAATTTTGTTGCTGAAAATTTATATTTTTGGGTAGAAAATAAAAATCAATTACAGTCGCCTCAGTGAATCGGACCGCTTCTCCTCAATCGGTTCTGCCCCCACTATGCGCACAATCTTGCATTACAAAAAAGCAAAAATAATTAAAAACTTGATGGTGTTTGCAAATATACAATATATATGTATGAAAAAATACGAGTAACTATTACTAATTATTTAAAAAAAGAAAAAGTCATGAAAATATGTAGTTTAATATGAATAATATTTAATTTTGAGATACGTTTTGAAAGCAGTTCGTACTTCACATTTCTATGATTTATTTTGTTGATATTCTTGATTTTATTATTTGTTCTAGTTAAAAAAAATTATTGTTAAAATTATTAATGTAGCTAATAAAAAAATGTATGATATTTAAGACCTCAATGACAAAAATATTTAAAACGTATACAATATACATGATCAGAAGAACTAATAAAAAATATATCACTTATATCTAATATAAATACAATAATAATTAAAATATGTAAGACTACAACTTAAGTTGCAAAGTAAAGAATCTTTCTACCTTTAAAATCTTAAGAATTTCAAGTTTGAATAATTTGGTAAAAATTCAATGACAAGACGGATATTATTGCAAACCTCATTTTTAAAATAAACAGACTATAAGCTATTAAACTCTATAAAAAAATATACCGTACTCATGACGCACAGTGGAGAAAACTCACTTTTTCATTCAAAAATGTCCAAAGCCTTTAATTTTCTTTCGATTTTTAATTTTTTTTTAAATTAAAGATCATTAAATTCTATAGATCTTGACTCGCCAAACTTTTGTCTCCTCTATTTTTTATTAATAATTTTTCCACTCAAAGTATGGAAAAACTATAATTTTGTACATAACAATCTTTTACGCTTTAATAATTAAGCAGGAAAACTTTATCTTGTCTTATATGAATGTTTAGGGACTCACAGAATACAAATAATTTGTTTATTATTCCATTTATTTCTTATAAACCAATTTTATGAACAAACTGACAAATAGTCCTATTATCCGTAAAAAAAATTATTTTGCTAAAAGTGCATCATCATGATGTAGGAATGACATTTAATAACAAAAATCATTTGAAAGTTCATAATAACCACCGTGATAAACAATTTTTGTGGCAAAATATTAGAATGTGAGATTTTTCAACTTATAATTTCCTTCAATGGCCGACTTCGGATATTCCTTAAAATAATAAATATTTAATAATATTTGATCAAATATAACAATTTAAATTTTTGCAAACAAATTAGATAAACGAATTTAAAATTTTGGCCGTTTCGCATAGACAATTTTTTTTGCACTGGAAATGTTTTAAGCTATTGGACGAATGATTGCTAGTCACAAAATTTTTAGAATTTGTTAACAATAACCACTGTTATTAACAATTCTTGTGACAAAATATCTTTAAAATTAAGGTTTTATCAAATTTAAATTTTCTTTAATGGCCAAGTTGGTGGGTTATTGTAAAAAGATTTTGTATTGATTGAATCTTAGCGTGCATCAGTGTTATGATTCATTTTCAATCTATTACGATTGAAAATCCGACTTTTTCCAATTAAAACTGCCAACATCCGGAAATTTTTTATGTAAATTGTTTATAAACATGTAAATTGTTATATTCTACTTAATATTATCAAAGATACATTTTTTAGGATTATAAGTAGCCATTGTAGCGATTACAGAAAACAAAAAATTCGATAAAACCTTACATTAAAATATTTTGTCACGAGAATTATTCATAACAATGGTTATTGTTAACTTCTCAAATATTTTTGGGACTAGCAGTCATTCTTCCAACATCTTAAAACATTTCCAGTGCAAACCAAAAAATTTCTATGCGAAAGGACCAGAATTTTGAATTTGTTTATCTAATTTGTTAACACAAATTTAAACTGTTATATTTTATCTATTATTAATAAAAATTTATTATATTTAGAAAAAACTGAAGTCTTTCCGGCGATTGAAGGAAATTATAATTTGAAAAACCTCAAATTCTAATATTTTGCCACAAGAATTGTTGATAACAATAGTTATTATAAACTTTTAAATTATTTTTGTTATGAAATGTCATTCTTACATTAATGTGAAGCACTTTTAGAAGAAAAAAAATTACCGATAATAAAGTTATTTGTCAATTTGTTGATCAAATTTGTTTATAACAAATAAATAGAATAATAAAAAAAATTATTTGTATATTATGAGTCCTTTAACATACATTTAAGACAATATAAAGTTTTCCTGATCAGTTATTAAAGCGTAAAAAATTATTATGTTAAATTATTAAATTATTATTATTATGAGGTCTTAAATATTATAAATTTTTTTATTAGCTACAGTAATAATTTTAACAATAATTTTTTTTAACTAGAACAAATAATAAAATCAATAATATTAACAAAATAAATCATAGAAATGTGAAGTACGAACTGCTTTCAAAATGTATCTCCAAATTAAATTTTATTCATATTAAACTACATATTTTCATGACTTTTTCTTTTTTTAAATAATTAGTAATAGTTACTCTTATTTTTTCATACATATATTTTTTGTATTTTTGCAAATAGCATCAAGTTTTTAATTATTTTTGCTTTTTTTTAATGCAATTCAATGAAAAAGTCAGACCTACTTTTTGTAGCGCCATCTGTTGGATTAGTTTGCCCGGCAATTCCCCTCCGGATCGTAAGAAAACTACTACTCCATACACATACACAGTCGTGGCAGGGGGCTGGTTTAGTACGAGTTCAACTGTCTTCAAGATTAGACGTGGATATTTTTATTATGTTAAAAGAGTGTGTTGAATTGTGTTAAGTAAAATGGAAAAAGAAAACAGTAACAAAAGTCGCGAATGTGTATCTGAAGGAGCGGCCCCACTCGCCGAGGATGTAACTGATGTCTGGTCTGGGAATCCGAGTACGCCGCGAGACTGTACGCATAGTGGGGGGAGAAATCGAGCGAACCGATGGAGGAGAAGCGCTCCGACTCACCGAGCCGACTGTAATTAAAAGTTCAACTACTTTATTACAAATGGATTTTTTTCTGTTGAAGATTCTTCATTTTATTTGAAAATTCGCCTTTTTTGGTAGAAAATTAATATTCTTGGTTTTTTTTTTTTACTGAAAAGTAATTTTTGGTTGAAAAATAAATGAACTTGTTAAACATGTGTATTTTTTAATAAATCCAACTATTTTTAATTTTAAATAAAAATTTTTTGTGGAAATATCTACTATTACATTTTTTGTTCGGAATTTATCTTTCATGGTTGATAATTGTGTTAATTAGTTATAAATTTAATTATTTTGTTATAATATCAACCATTTAGTTTAAAATTCAACTGTTTTGTAGAAAATGATTCTTTCTTGCTTGAAAATTCATTTTTTGGTTGAAGAGACATCATTCAAATTTCAAATATTTTGATAGAAATTATTTAGTTAAGATTTAACTTTTTTAGCGACAATGAATATTTTATGGTTCAAAATTCAACTGGTTTTAAAAAAATGTTTAAGAGATAAAGAATTTTTTGAAATTTATATTTTAACAAAAAACAGTTAGATTTTCTTATTGGGTTTTAATAATTTAAAGCAAAAAAAAGGATCTTTTTTGAAAATAGGTTGGAAAAGGGGAATAGGGGAGGAAATGTGAAGTCTCAAAAGACGTAAGATTTCAAGAAACGTGTTTTTTTTTCAAAGATTTACTTATTAAAATTTTATTTTAAATATTATTGTAATTTTAGCCACCAAAACCAGCAGCTCCTTGGACCAAAGTATTATTTGCCAAAAAAGATCCAAAAATATGTACGCAACGAGATGTTTTTACAAACCAAGAAGAGGTTGTTGGGGATGAAGATTGTTTATATCTTAATGTTTATACACCCCAAATTTCGGATCCAAATTTGGTTTCAAAGCAAAATATTAGATACCCCGTAATGATATGGTTTCACGGGGGTGGTTGGCTGACTGGGGCTGGAAATTTTGAATCGTTCGGTCCAAAATTTTTGCTTGATCATGAACTAATTCTCGTCACAGTCAACTATAGGTAATTAACTTTGCGATTTGTTTGAAAACTCTTGGCAAAAAATATTACAAAAAATGTATTTTATTTTGAACAAATATTTTTCATTTTTAATGAAGACTCGGTCCATTAGGATTTTTAAGCACAGAAGATTTAATAATTCCTGGAAATCAAGGAATGAAGGATCAAGCACAGTCGATTCGATGGGTTCGCGAAAATATTTTAGAATTTGGAGGTGATCCTAATAGAGTGACTATATTTGGTACGAGCGCAGGTGGTGCCAGTGTTCATTATCACATGATGAGTCCACTTTCAAAAGGTATTTTACTAAAAAAAATTTTAATTTAAATTAAAAAAAAAGATGTCAGGAATTCGGCCGCAATTGCCCGAAAAATCTGAAGAACATGTTTTTATTTATTTAAAACCTAATTGTTTGGGATTTTCAATAGTGTGCCGTTTTTGTTCATACGCTCCTGAATATCGATTCAGACCCGACGTCTGATTTCGTGCGTTTTCGGTTTCGTTCGCCTCAGCATCGATCGCGTTGACCGAGCGAGATTCATATTTTTTCTGATCTCCGCACTGAAAACATTCTTTGCGAAAATCCTCTCATGTAACACCGCTTTATGTTAGACCGCAAGACTGGTGAATATCAAGTGTACGGCATTTGGTGTTTTCTACAATAAACTTGTTAAACTTGGAGTGATTTCCCTTCTTTTATTTTCAACATCCACTGCTACCGCAAAAAGACAAAACACTAATTCATTTTACACTACTCCCTACTACATTTTTTTAATCTCTTATAAAATTTTATATTACTTATTATCAGGTTTGTTTCATCGAGGTATATCCCAAAGTGGAACAGCGCTATCTCCATGGGCGTTGAACAAGCCAGGACTAGCCAAAAAACAAGCAAAAAAATTAGCAAAACTTTTGGAATGTCCAACGGATGACTCAAAAGAATTGCTGCAATGTTTAAGAACAAAAAATCATATTGATATTATCGCTACCGATCGAGCTTTTCAGGTAACAATAATTACAAAAGCACCAGCAAATTTAATTACAAAAATTAATTTGCAGAAATTAATTATATTGGAAATTTGATTTTTAGTTTTTGCATAACAATGATTTCCTGAAATATTGTATTTTAATCTTGAAGTATGGACGTGCGGTCTCGTGGCCCTCCTGACATTCATCGAAACTATACCGTTATTAGTAACTCTAGTTTTAGTCGCGTTTTCGCCAAGGAAGGTAGACAGCGTCCGTGAGATCGCACGTCCACAGTAGTATTTCAATTTTATATTTGTGTTCTAATTTGTTTAAAGATATTTAAAACGCAAAATGTCATATTTTACGTCCCGATTATCTCTCACCCGTGTAGAAATTCAAATGGGGAACTAGTCTGTTTCCCGAATATTCGATCCCACTTAAAGGCGGGGGCTAGTCGGGTCATCTGACTAGCCCCCGACCAGTAGCGTGACGATAGATTAATCGGGGGCTAGTCAGGTGCCCCGAATTATCCTAGTCGGGGCCTGATAGGGTACTAGTAGGGGTCATATAATAATACAACCGCGTGGAATATTAACCAAACTCCCCAAAATTTGTGGAACATTCCCTAATAGTTTGCCAACAAAAAATTCTTTACGGAAATCTCTATAAACATTTTTGAAATAATAAAAGTGCTCAAATTTACCTAAGATTTAATAGGGAACATATCCTACGCTTAAAAATGCATACATTTATGTAACTAAAATTCCCCCAAATTTTTGGAATATTAAATTTAAAAAAAAACTTCAGCTGGAACGCATCAATGGAAGAGCTTCGCTCTAAAGGAACCGCCATATTGGTCATGGTAGTCTCTGCTTCAGGTAATTATGCTTCGTTACGTGTGGACTGCTGTCTTAAACACTCGACGCGTCATTTCTGTTGCGCGAGAGGCACCGCGTCGCGCCCTTGCGGATTTTCTTTAAAGCTACCAGTCCAGAACCGCAAGACTCAAATGCAGGTGGTAGCGAAATCTGAGCTGTACCGTGCTTAATAATTTACTACTGGTATACTGCTCTTCACTGATTAAACAAAACAAAAAATTTTTTTCCAATTTCAACTACATGAAGGATTAGACTTCATTTACATATGGCAAACCTTTCAGATTAATTTAAAAATAAGCATCTGTACAAATTTAGAGTCTCACGACTTTCGACGAACTTTTCACCTACATCTATATGTATCTTTTCCAATATGGATTTTCTTAAAATTTCATACAAAGGTATTTATAAATGTTCCTAGAAATTCGCAATTTTCTAAAAAATACTACAAAAAAATAAGATTACGTCTTTTTGAAGATTTTGGTCGTTGTTTTTATAAAAAGTTGATTTTCGTACAAAATTATTAACGTAATAATTATTTATTAAGTATATTTGAGATGAATTTAACATTAATAAATCTTCTCTCCAAAAAACAGTGTAAAATTATTGTTAAATATATTCTTAGTGTTTTAGAATAAAAGAAATTATTAATGAACAAAAAGGCCCGGCTAGCCCTTGACCAACCACCGACCAGGCCTCGACTGAAATTTGACAACAGAAAGCCCAACTAGTCCCCGATTAGTCCCCGACTGGGTACTTTGTCAAAATTAATAACCCGACTAGCCCCCGATTAGAGCCCGACTTGTAATAGGGCCAAATGGGGTTATTTCCACACGGGCATTTGAGCAAAAAGTGACAAATTAGTATAGAGGATAGTGGATCAGAAGATCAGAAACCCCACGGAGGAAAATGCGTGGGGTTTCTGATCATAGTATTATGCTTTTCATATGTGGATTCCTCCTTCCTCTGGTGTGAAAGATTACACAGCCACACAAAAAAAAGTGTGCGCATCTGGTAACAAGACACACGTATTCCTGTGGATTTTGGGGCGCTGAATTCAAATTCGGTATCAAAAATCACCCATCACGTCATGGTTGAGCCATAACCTCAAAAAATGACGAAAAATCATGCACTGAGGCAAATAAATTTCAAAATAATGCCAGTGATGCAAATTTTCACTTCAAAAACATGTCGACAACTGTGAAGGATCAACCCTTACCTGATGTCAACTTATTTAACATAACTTTACACAACAGAACCTGACCTCACCTAACCTGAATTAACAGAAATTTATTGAACTACACGTAAAGCTCTCGAAGCATATTTTTCCAGTAGCAAATGTGTGCTACATCGAATGGGTCAACTCGAGCCTAACCTAGAAATAAATCTAACCTAGCCTAACCTAACCTCACGAAACACAATTAAACTGATTGTGTTGTCCCGTTGTGTTTGCGGTACCGTTTGAATCAGCTTGGGCTTAACCTGCAAAGAGGTCAAACCTATCCTAACCTAAAAAAACCTAACCTAACTTAACTTAACTTCACGTAACACAATTAAACTCATTGTGTTGTCCCGTTGTAACACAATAAAATTCATTTCATTGTACTACAGGTGGTTAAAAATTTAGACGCACATTTATCTTGCTTTTTATCGTAATTAAATTGATTTATAGACCTACTTCAGTCTATTTTCTGCCTGATACTATAGGTCAGGTTTTGTTAGGTTAGGATAGGTTAAACCTCTATGTAGGTTAAGCCGAAGCTGAATAAAAAGGTACAGCAAACACAACGGAACAACACAATCAGTTTAATTGTGTTTCGTGAGGTTAGGTTAGGTTAGTTTAGGCTAGGTTAGATTTATTTCTAGGTTAGGCTCGAGTTGACCCATTCGATGT
>NC_046659.1:152874283-152908076 GCF_010883055.1 Belonocnema kinseyi | reverse complement strand
AGAGGGAGCTCTTCTTAATATTTTGACACCAAAATCATGTCGATACACCTTACCGACTGCGAGTAAAGCCACCCACGCTTTAACTTGACAGACTGTATCTGAATAGTAAATCAAGTCAGTTCCGATAAAAAAAAAGTTGGAGAACTTTCAGAAAGCAAAATATATTTTCGTAATAATTAATTCATTTATTCATAATAATGAATCATCATTAGGGCGGTTCAAAGAAGCATTACATTTTTTTTTAATTTTCATGTATCCAAATTCATTCGAGTCCCTAACAAAATAAGCGCTTTAAAAAAATTATAGATACCGCAATCGCCACGAAGCTTAACACATGGTTCCCATAAGAAAAAAAGACGTTTTTTTAATTTTTAATCAGAATCGTCAATATTAGGTGAATCGAGTTAACTCAGCGTTTATCTTCATAATTAGCTAGAGAATTTAAATAAATAATAAATAAATAAACCTCTATAAAGTACATATTTCGTGAAAAAAAAAAAAAAAACATCAGAATTATTATTATTATTATTTATTTATTTATTTAGACAGAATCAATATTTTTGTGTACTTTAATTTGAGATTAGGAGTGGCATAAAATAAATCGTTACTTTCTAGTTTTTCTACACTTTGCATTTATTCCTTCAAAATGTTTGTATTATTTATTCTAAGGCTGCTTGTCCTATAATGTTTTTCTATATCATGATTTTCTAAAATGAACGTCCTATAATCAATGGAATTTCTCAGTCTAAAATTCAACTTATCATAATTTTATTTTGTTGTAAAAAATTATATCTGGACGTAATTTTACAGCAATCTATGGACTATTCGATGGCAAATTATTGAAAAAACTGAATGAAGACTTCGAAACTATTGCTCCCATAAGTTTACTTTATGAGGATTTCTGCCCTGAAAATTCTATTAAAAATGTTACACAGCAAATTCGAGAATTTTATCTAGCTGATCGACCTATTGATGAATCTACGAGATTTGATCTAATCAACGTAAGTTGTTGTTAATCATATTCATATAACAATAATAAAAAATCTATTTTTTAAAATGAAATAATGATCTTATTAATTTCAATGCAATTTTATTCATTAGTAATTAAAAATGAGTTAATACAAAAGAAACATATTTCAGATGTTCACTGATCCCTGGATATCTATGCCGGCAGACAATTCTTTAAAATATCATTTAGAATTTTCATCTTCACCAGTTTACTATTGTCTTTTTGCATATAAGGGAAGTTCATCCTTGAGCAAAATATTCGGAGACGAAAAAAGAGATTATGGAGTATGCCATGTAGATGAAATCCAATATTTATTCCCAATTGGTGAAAAATTGTTTAAAAACACACCCATGAGTAATGAAGATCAAAAGATGATTGATCTGATGACCAGCCTTTGGTTTAATTTTGCAAATTCAGGGTAAATAATTTTTTTACAAATTAAACTAAAAAGTAAGATTCAAATTATAAATTAATTTATTATTTTACAATACTAAAATGAATTAATAAAAATTTTATTCCGATTACAAGGTTGCTACAAAATCCCAGTTTCGAAATTCCTTTTTTCTAAATGTATGAATCATCAACCAACAAAAAATTAATTTTTAACCAAATAGTTAAATTTTCTGTCCAAAAATAAATTTTCATGCCAAAAAGACCACATATCAAAAAGATACATGAATTTTCCATTAAAAAAGATACATTTTCGTCCAAAGAAATAAATTTTTAAAGAAAAAAAGAACAGTTCAATTTTCAATCAAAAATTAATTACCAAAAACATCAAATATATTTTTAACAAAACCCAAAAGATTAAATTTCTACTAAAAAAAAATGTCAACCAAATACATAAATTATCAACTAAAAATGATCAATTTTCAACAAAAAAATCAAATACTTCAATTTTCAGTTAGAAAAAATAATTTTCAACCAATCAAAAACGATTTTCAAAAAATAGTTAAGTTTGCAACAGAAGAAATAAATTTTTAACTAAAATGATGAGTCTTTAACAAAAAAGAAAAAATTTCAACAAAATACATGATTTTTTAAACTAAAAAATATAATTTCTTAACAAAAAAAAAGTTAATTTTTAAACCAAATCAATTTTCAACCCAACAGCCGATTTAGTTAAAGATGTCAATTTTTAACTTAATTTTTGAATTTACAACAGCAAATTGATTTTTTAACCGAATATCTGAATTTTAAACACCAAACATTAATTTTCTACCAGAAAAGTTATATTTTCAATAAAATACATGGATTGTCAACTAAAAAATATCAGTTTTGAACTTAAATTAGAATAGTTAAATTTTCAGTTAGAGAAATAAATTCTCAACCAAAAATAAAAAAATATATTTGCTTAAAAAAGTACTATTTTTAACCAATGAAATCAATTTTTAATCAATTTTCAGTCACGCAATTAATTTTTAGTGAAATAGTTAAATTTTTAACCAAACAGATGAATTTACAAAAGATTGCATACATATGGAAAAAGTTTACAAAAAAAAGGACTAGTTAAATTTAGCCAAAAAAAAATATTTTCTAAGGAAACAAACTAATTACCATCGAAATTCATTTTCAACTAAAGAAATAAATTTTTAACCAATAATATCAATTTTCACCCAAAGAAATATTCATTTTTAACAATATAGATAGATTTTCAACAAAATATTTGAATCTTTGAAGGAATCCGCAAACTAATAGTTACATTTTAAGCAAACAAAAAAAGAATTTGCAACCAAAAAGATAAACTTGTCATCAAGAATGTTTATTTTATAACACAAAAGTCGAATTTTCAACAATATCCATAAATTTCAAACAAATAGTTGAATTTTGAACTGCAAAAGATAAATTTTCAACCAAACATGTAATAGTTACATTTTCAGTTAAAAAAAGTTAATTAAAAAAAAAATATTTTTAAAAAACAATACAATTTTGAAAAGATTTTTTTTCACTAAAGTGATGAATCATTGACAAAAAATGCATTTGTAACAAATTAGTTCCACCTTAACTAAGTTGTTTAATTTTTAACTAAAAAAGACGAATAATCAATAAAAAATGAAATAGTTGATATTTAAAATAAAAAAATATCAGAATATTATACAAAAAACAGACGAATTAGAGGAAAATTTTTAACAAAATAGTCGAATCATCAACAAAAACAGATTAATTTTCAATCAAACAGTTGTTATTTTAAAACAAAAAAATAAAATTTCTACCAAGATGATGCATTTTTAACCCAAAAGGTCAAAAAGTTACTTTTTAACCAAATTGTTAAATATTCTCAACAAAATAAAATTAAGGTCAACTTCAGTTTATCGAAAATTCCTGGATACTATTAAGGTAGCAACCCTGGATTACTATTATTTAAAAAATGTAAATAAAATAATCAATTATTATCTGATTTATTTATTTTCCCCTTTTTTAGAAATCCAACTCCAGAAATTTCTCCCCAAATTCCAGTAAAGTGGAAACCAGTCAAGACAGATTCTTTTGAATATCTTCACATAAAAAATTCGAATGAAGTTTTCATGGATGAAAACTTGTGGCCCAAAAGAATACAATTTTGGAAAAATTTACCTTGTCGGAAAAAGCTTTCCATTCCAGATAAAACTCAACTACTAAAGAACGAGTTTTAATTTAAAAATTAATTAATTCGAATTCACTTTTTATAATCAAAAAATGATTAATTTATTTTTTCTTCTTGTCTTCCTTTTTCGGATTTTTATTTTTGAGCAGGGTTTAATACTATTGGCAATTGAAATTTAATCCCCCAGAAACTGGAAGCCTGATTTCCTATCTGATGCACCAGAGAAAAAAAGGCACTAAAACAAACCAAATTTTGATAATTCCCTTGACATATCAATAAAAATTCCGAAAAATTAAATTCCCGAAAAAGAAAATATTCGAAATAGAAAATTCCCGAATTTGAAAAAATTAAAAAAATAGTTTTTTAGTCAACAGTATTTACTCAGTAAAAATAAAATAATCAAATATTATTATCAAATAAATTTTGTTTGAAAATGTGCATAGTATTTTTTAAAGGTATAAAAAACTTTCTCAAAAATCGAATTTCTAATTAAAACAAAAAAAAATGAAAAAGATATTTCGAGATAAATCAGTGCTGAATTGAATCCTGAGAAGTTTGTTTCGAAAATATTATCAAGTTCGGATAAAATTCAGGTAGAATTTTTTTGGCTTAAAGCGTACCTCTTTTTAATTTGGACAGTTATAAAAAATTGAATTTTCTACTTAAAAAATTTTTCATCCATAAAATTTGTTTTTCAGTTATTGTTATTTTGAATTTAAACATTAATTTTTTACAAACTTTAAAGACTAAAAATTTTTATCTTTCATAAGAATATTTGAATATTTTATTTTTAATACATAAATAATATTTATTAAAAAATAATTTGTTTAATTCTTAATATTCGAGAATTTTCTAATTCGGATAATTCGGCAATGTTCTATCGGGTATTTTATTATTCCGAAATTGTCCAATCCGGGATTTTTATATTTCGGCTTTTGTGATTACGGGAATTTTCTATTGCAAATATTTTCTTTTCGGGAACTTTAAGTGTCAGGAATTTTATTTTTCGAATTCTCAACGAAAAATTTAATAGTAGATATTGCAACTAAAAATATTGTAATTTTGAATAAAAAAGAGCTGAATTAATAACAAAGACGAATTTTCAATAAAATAATTGAATCCTTAAAAGAACAGATTACTTTTCCAAAAGGTTGGGTTTTTAACCAAAAAAAAGATGAAATTACTACAAAAAAGAAGGATTTTTTTAACACCTTTTAAACAGACTCGACTTATTGCTCAAATTTCTTAAAATATTTCAAAATTAAAATAATTGTTTTAAAATATACCAAATTTTCTTTGAAAAATTAGTTAAATATTTTGCAACTTTTTGAATTTTTTTGTATTTTCTTTAAAAACTAATTTTTATTAACAAAATATTATTACAAACTTTACTTTCTTGAAACTTTGAAAAATTATTTAATAAGCTTTGAAATTTGTTTCGAAAAACTTTTAGTTGGAAGTCTTCCTCATATCTTTTGAAATAATTTCAATTTTTCCCACATTTTTTTTTAAATTCTGCAAAATTAAAAAGATTGCCTTAAAATCTTCCATATTCTTTTTTTGAGATTTTTGAAATTTTTAAAAATCTGTTTAAGTATGCTTTTAAAATTAATTTTTCAAAACACAAGATCATTTGAAATTTTTACTTGAACAGAGGAACACTTCCATTCTTTTAAACAATTCGAATTTTTCGAAATTTTTCGAAAAATCTTTCAAAATTAAAAACAGTACCTAAAATCTTCCAGATTTCTTTTTGACATTTTCGGAAATGTGTTAAAATTTTATCACAAAAGTAATTTTTCAAAATAAACGATTCTTTGAAAATTTCCCAAGAATCTTAAAAAAATTATGCTCTCTTGAAACCTTTCAAAATTTTTAAAAAGCTTTTTTTCGAAATTCTTAAAAATCTGCATTTTGTTGTAAATTTACTCGAATGTGAAAAAATTTAAAGATTTAAATTATCTTAATTTTTTTTTAACTTTTATAACTTTAATATCTTTTGAATTAATTCCAAGTCTTTACATTTTGGAAATTTTTTGAATTGCTTTGAAATCTATTTAAATATTTTCTTAAAATTAATTTGTCAAAATAGAAGGTCATTTGAAAATTCTCCTAGCAGTCTCAAAAAAAAAATTCTTATCTTAAAACCGTTCAAATTCCTCATAAGGCTTCCAAACTTTACTTTAAAATCTTCAACTTCTTTTCAAACAATTCTAATTTTTTCTGACATTTTTAAAAAAATTTTTAAATACCTTGAAATCGTTCAAATTTCTTTTTTCCACATTTAGAAACTTCTTTTGATTTTCTTAAAAAAGTAATTTTTTAAAATAAAAATTAATTTCAAAGGCTTTTGGAAAGGAAGAACTTTGTTTATTATTTCGAAACGTTTGAACATTTTTTACTGAAATTTTTCTAAAATTTTTCATTCTCGCAAAATTAAAACATTTTGCTTTAAAATATTCTGCATACTTTTTCGAAATTTTATGAATTCATCCGATATGTTTTGAAATATTTTTCAATTTTCTTTTTAAATTCCTTTTTCAAAGTAAGAAATAATTTTAAATTTTCCCAGAAATTAAAAAAAAAATGTATTCTCTTTAAATACAATGGAAATCATTTCAAATTTCCAATTATTTTTGAATCCTATTTAAAAACGCTTCAAAATTTTATTTAAAAATCTTAAAAATTTGTCTCAAATTTTGCAAAAAATATTTCAAATGAAAAAATGCTTTCAAATTTTCTAAATTTCTTTTCTACATTTTACGAAATATTTTCATTTACTTTAAAAAGTAATTTAAAAAATTTTTATTTAAAATTTTCCCATGAATCTTAAGGACTTTTTTTCTTCTAAAACGTTTCAAAAAGCTTCAGAAAGCTTCTTTTCAAAATCTTTAACAATCTACAATGTGTTTTGAACTTACACGAAAAAAGTAAGATTTAAATTATTTTAGAATTTTTTCAAAACGTCTATAACTTCTTAATATCTTTTGAAATAATTCAAAGTTTTCCCAAAAATTCTTTTAAAATCCTGTAAAATATAAAAAATTATCTTATCTCTTAAGAAAAACGTTAATTATTTTAAAATATCCCAGTAATCATAATGCCCTGACCACAACTTTTCAGGATAAGTATGATTTATTATGTAAAAAATTTCGTTTCAATCCAATTTGTTTAAATCGATAGCTATCTGTTTTAACTACCAAAAATAACCTGCAACCTGTCTTGGATTTAATCAAAATTTCAGTAATTTTGAATTTCATCAATAAAGTATTATTTTAAATTAAAAAAATGGACAATAAAACAAGAAGAGAGAGTACTTTTGCACATAAAAAACAAATGGAAGCACCTTTGACTTGGGAAGCACCACCTTATTGTGAGATTATAGATTTAAAGGAAAATTATTATGAGGAAGTGCTTCGATTAATAAAAGTTTGGTATAAGCTTATAAAAATAAAAAATTTTAACTCAAAATGTCAAATTTTTCATATTTATCCAATTAAAAATTGGTTAGCACCACTACTTGAAAGAAGATCCGATGTGTAGATCTGTAAATTTACTAAAAGATCACGAGTCGAAACAACAATACCTGGATTTAATAAAAATTTGGATGAAAGACAGTACTAGTTTGATAGCAATCAGTAAATCATCTGGAAGAGTTATAGGCACTATCATTGCTAGAATCAATAGTTTATTAGATAAAACCAATACATACAGTAGAGTACAAGTAGGTGGAAAAATATTTATTAAATTACACTAGAACCCCGATTTAGTAAAAGTGCCAGGAGTTGCCTGCAAATATACTTGTTACTAAATTGGGAGAATCGAAATGTAGTCAGGACAGCCTAAAACGTTTCCAATTGGAATGCATAATATTGCGCAACATACTCGACTCAGTACTCGCGCACTGCGCGGCCCTTCCAAGGCGAGAGTCGCAATCGTCTCTCGCCTGTGCCTTAGAAATTGCGTTGGCCAGTAATTCTAGGAATTACAAAACCGGAGGTCTGGTGTAAAATATAGAAATAAGAAGGACGACAGTGGTTAAGTAGTTCCATTTTAAGTAAAAAAAAGGGGATTTTTTCGAGAAAAAATTAATTTATAATTTATTATTAAATTTTTTAACACAATATCAGGGTATCTCGTGAATATTGAACAAAAGTAATTTCTGATGTTCAATTTTTGTCAGTTAGGGGTCATCCATAAACTGCGCTATAGATACGTTACTACATTAAAGATTTTTAAAAAAATTGAATTTTCAACAAAGTAATTCAATTTTTACCTCTTAAGAAAAGATTTAATATTTTTTATTTAAATGAGAAGATTTAAATTTTAAATAAAAAAAGAATATGAATTTTCTATCAAGAAATAACGAGTTTCTACCATAAAGGAAAAACTGTGCATCAAACCCATTAACTTTTCGGACGAAAAAGTTTTCAAGGGAGATTAATCTTTAACTAAAAAAGATCAGTTATCAACCAATGCTGAAATAGATACATTTTCAGTTTTAAAAATTAATTTTAAACAGACGAATTTTCAACAAAATATAGTAAATGTTCATAAAACTGTTCCAATTTGCATTCGAAAATATGATTTTTTAACAAAAAATTTAGTTTTCCATCAAGCTGTTAATTTTTTAAAGAAATACATTAATTTTTCATCGAATAGTTAAATTTTCAATCAAATAGTTGAATTTTAAACTAAAAAAGATATGATTTTTAATTGAAAAAAAAAATTTCTACAAAATAATTGAATTTTCCGTCCTACACTATGAATTTTCCGCAAAAAAGTTCATTTTATACCAAGTAGTTAATTTTTCACATTTTATTATTTTGTTAAAAAATTGACAATTTTGGTATAAATCCTCATTTTTGCTTGGAATTAAACAGTTTAGTTGAAAAAGAAACTTTTTTTTTAATCTGACTTTTTTGTTAAAAATATATTTTTACTAACAATTTAATTATTATATTTTAAGTTTAAAATTGATCAGTTTTATCTGAAATTTCAACTATTTGGTTGCAAATTCGTATTTTTTGTAGAAAAGTAATCTCATTAATTGAAACTTCATTTTTTGTTTACAAATCCATTTTCCCGGTTTAAAATTTTACTATTTTTTAAAAATGTTTCCTTTTTTTAATATTTATTTTTCTAATTGAAAATCTAACTATCCTATTTTTGATTGAAAATTAACCCTTCGATTGAAGATTTAACTAATCTTTTAAACATTTATTTTTTGATTGACGATTCATCATTTAAGTTGAAAATTCGTCTTTTTCTAGAAAATTAATATTCTTGGTTGAAAATTTATTTTTCAAAGTAAAAAGTCACTCTTTTAGGTTGAAAATTTAAGAAAAATGTTGTAAAAAATGTATCTTTTCAGAATTCAATACTTTAGTTGGAATTTTTTTCTTTTCTTAACAGAAAAATTTTTTTTTATTAAAAAATCAATAATTATGTTGAAAATGAATTCCTTTTGGTTGAAGTTCAACTGTTTTAAAGAATATTCCTATTTTTTTCCTTAGAAATTCAACAGTATGACTGAAAATAAAACTATTTTGTTTAAATACGTCTTTTTGTTTTGAAGATATATTTCTTTGCTTGGAAAATTTAACTAATTTTTTAAACTTCATTTTTTCGCTTGAAAATTAACTATTAGAATTGAAAATTGAAATGTTTTAGACGGATTAAACTATTTTTTATTTGAAGTTTCTTAATTGGTTAAAATGTTATCTATTATATTTTGCGATGAGAATGAATATTTCATGGTTGCAAATATTATTATTTTGTTATAAAATGAAAAATTTGGATGAAAGATCATCCTTTTTGGTTGAAATTCCACTGTTTTGTACAAAATTCCTTTTTTTCTTGCAAATTCAACAATTTAGTTGAAAATACGTCTTTGGGTTGAATATTTATCTCTTTGCTTAAAAATGTAACTATTCTTTTTAAATGCTTTTTTTGTTGTTGAATTAATTTGTTAAAACTGAAAGTTTAACTTTTCTTGATGAATTAAACTATTTTTTTTAATTAAAAAATTTTTTAATTTAAATATCAACTATTATATTTTTCGTTGAGAATTCATGTTGATTGAAAATTTAACTGCTTGGTTAAAACTTTAACTATTTTGTTAAACAAATTTTTTCGTTTGAAGATTCATAATTTTATTTAAAAATTCGGTGGTTTTATATGAATTCAATTGTTTTCAATTTAAATAAAAATAGTTTTGGATTGAAATATCAAATAGTATGGTCTTCGTTGAGAATTAATTATTTTAGTTAAAAATGTGTCTTTTTTTGTGGGAAATTGATGTATTTGGTTGAAATTTCAACTGTTCTGTAGAAAGTTTTTTTTTGTGGCAAATTTATATTTTCGGGTTAAGAAATTATACTTTTTGTAACAAATTCTTCGCTTTGAAAATATTAAATGTCTTTGTTGTTAAAAATACAACGGATTGAAAATTAATTTTTCTTGTAGGGGATTCAACTATTTTGTTGAAGATTTACTTTTCTTTCAAACAATTCAACTGTTTTTTATTTAAAATGAAAATATTTCACATTTTTCGTTGACACTTCATTTTTTTTTTTTATTAAAACTCATCTACTTTGTTGAAGATATACATTTTTGTTGAATTGTTGATTTGACACATCTAAAATTCTCAAAAATCTTTTTAAATTTTCTTAAGATTCTTATGAAAATTATGGCTATAAGCTTAGAAACAAGTAAACAAATAAACCTAAAAAATAAATATTCATTTCAAATTTTAATTACCTATTCAAAATTATTTCCCAGAAATAAAAATAAAAATATTTTTTGAAAATAGATATTCCAAGGAAAAGCTTTGGAATTAATTATGAGTTTAAAAAGTGCCCTAGTTCTCCAAGCTGATGCCTACAGTCTATTTGAGGTCGATAAATATCTCCGAATTTATATTCTCTGTGTGCATCCTTCCTACGAAAATAATGATTTAGGTGCAGAATTGTTATTTTCTTCTTATCAAGTAGCAATGAGTCTGCAACTGGTAGCAATCGCAGGAATTTTCACTTCTGCCAAAAATCAAAAAACAGCTTCAAGGGTTGGATTTAAAAAAGTGACAGAAATTAAATACAGTACTTGGATAGTCAATGAGGAAATTGTTTTTAACAATTCAGGAATCGGCAATTATTCTGCTGCTTTTATGGGAAAAATAACACCTGATGAAAATTGTCAAGAAGAAATTTTAGAAAGTAGACGAAGATTTTGGGAGCAGGAAGAAGAAAATAAAAAAAAACATAAAACGAAAAATCGAAATAAAGAGTGTTAAATAAAATAATAATATTACTGTTTCCAATTTTTATGCAGCTTATATAATTATTTAAGAAATAAATTTTTTATCATAGAAATAGAATTTTTTTTTAACAACTATGTTCGAAAATATTGCTTAAATTAGAATAATTTTTTAATATTAATTTAGAAAGCTTTGATCAATTATATTTCAAGATATTCCTAAATTTATTATTACCATTAAATAATGAAATAAATAACACTGAATACTTAATTAATCGTTCCTTGAATTCGTTTCTAAAGTTTTACAAATTTTTCACGAAAATAGGAAAATATATTCTAGTATACTAAAAAAAAAATTTTTCAACGAAAAAAAAATTAAATTTTTAGATAAAAATTAATTTTTCCATCATAAAGGATGAGTTTTCAGCAAAAAAGTTCCGTTTTCAACCAAAACATATATATTTTAAACAAAAGAGTTTAACTTTCCACCAATTATTTGAATTTTTAAACAAAAAGATAAATTTTCAACTAAAATGATTAATCTTTAACTGGAATAGTTGAAATGTCAACCAAAAAGATTAATTTTCTTCCAATAAAATTAATATTCTATTAAAAAAGAGAAATTTTCAACGACAGTTCAATTTTTAGCTAATAAGTATAAAGTTTCAACAAAATATTTAAATTTTAAAACATATGGATTTTTAGGTAAAATTATAAATCTTTAACTGGAATAGTTGAATTTTTAACGAAAAAAAATATCGTTTTCAATATTGTTAAACTGAAAATTTAAGTGTTACATTTTCAGTTTAAAAACATTAAGTTTTAGCCAAAGAGATGCATTTTCAACTAAATTAATGGAATATTCCACTTGATTATTTAAATGATGAATTAACAAAATTATGTTTGAAAAGAAATCATAACAAAATAGTTAGTGTTCAATCAAAAAGATGAATTTTTAATCAATAAGATTAATATTCTATTAAAAAATATGACTTTTGTACAAAGTACATGAATGATGGAATATTCAACCAGATTATTTAAATTCTCAGTTAAAAAAATTAAATTTTAACAAAATTGTTAATTTTCAGTAAAATGGTTGGATTTTGAAACAAAAAATATGAATTTTCTAACAAAAAGGTCGATTAAAAAAAAAACATGAGTTTTTAACTAAAAATATAGATTTCCATCTAAAAAAAGGAAGTTACATTTTTCGCGACAAAAATCAATTTTTAAACAAACAAAAATTCAATTAAAATTGTGAATCTGGAACCAAAAAAATTACTCTTTAACAAAAGAGTTGCTGAAAGTGGAGGTAAAAAAATCGTGGGGTCCATAACACCCAGTGTGCATTTGGCGAGTGAAAAATTAATATTGGAGCAAATCCTTTTTTTTTTTGAAATTTTATTGATTTTTGTTTACTTTCGAACGTAAGTAAATCATATGAAGTGAAATATTTTTTTTTTTATTTCATACTTTTTTTCTGTGTAGATAGCTTATAACTTACGGCAGCACGTCATGCGAGAGCAGACTCTGGATGTGTTGAATCAAATATAATTGTTAAAATACAGCTATATATGTCTCTTTTTTATTTCTTGTATTTTTATGGTATTACATGTCAAAGTTCCTTAATTTTTATAAAAATAAATAGATTTAAAAGCAAAAAATCTGATTCATCATCTTATTATAATATTGACTTTTCAACTGTGCAAATAAATCTTATTTTTGAAAGCACCCATGTTGCAATATTTTTTTTACGAAAGTAAACTATTTCAAGAGTATAGTCATAAATTTTCAGGTTAAAATAATTAAAATTGCGTGAGTTACGAATTTTTAAGTAAAAAAAACCCCATTTTTCACTTATTGTTTTCTATAATTTTTTTTAACAAACTTACAATAAATAAATGGCTATAAAATCAACTCTACCGCATAAAAGATACCTTAAACTATATCGGATAATTTTATTGTGACGAAATATTCAATAGGGGTTAAACAACACACGATTAAATACGCTGGGGTATTAAAGACCCAAGATGCACTTCACCGTGATTTTTACCATGCGCATGCACTTTGAGGGTTAAATTGATTAATATTTTATCAATAATATGATTTTGGAACAAAATACATAAATTTCCAACCAAATAGTTGAATTTTTAGCCAAAACTTGATTAGATAAATTTGTAGTTCAAAAATTAATTTATAACCAAAGAAACGAATTTTTTAAAAAATATTTACATTTTCAAAGAAAATCACCAATTCTCAAACAAAATAATAAATCTCAAACTGTAAAAGTTGAATTTTAAACCAGACAGATGAATTTTTAACTAAAATTATAAATGCTTAACTGGCATAGTTGAGGTTTTAAGCAAAAAGATCAATTTTTAGCCCATATAAGTTTACGAAATAGTTTTAAAATGTTTGATAATAATTCTGAAATAAATCATATTTAATTTCATAGTTGCTGAAGTTTCTAATAACCTTTTTTCAAAATAATAATCAGAATTTCTAAAAATAAAATCTGAAAAAGTCAAAAAAGTTTCCTTACAAAGAAAAGAATTCTTTTTTTTTGTGACGAAACTAAAAAAGAGGAAAAAAATGAGAAAACAACCAACCAAATCCACTTCCTTCTCTTTTTTATTTATTTTCTTCGTCTTCTTTATTTTTACTATTATCAAACCGCAATAAAAAAAACACTTGTAAAAAACAACCACCAACGTTTCGGAACTCGTACAGCACACTTATTATTTTTTGTTTGAAAATTTAAAAAAGAATTAAATGATCTAACAAACACAAAGATTAAGGCGTAAATAAATAATCGATTAATTTTAACTCAGTAGCTAATTTTATAAATTAATTTTTCTTTCTGATGTTTACGGCAGCTGTGGAAATTTTCTCTACGTCACAACATTTCACAGGAAGACTGATTTTTTCAGCTCTGATTATGTGTTATCTGGCATGACGCCACCAAAGCATTTCCGCTGCGATGCGATACAATAAATCTCTTTTTCATTTGAAAAAAATGGTGCACGTTGCATCGCATCCAGTATCTAGAACATTTTTTTAAATTCAAAAAAAAGTTTGCTATTGTATTTTTAATAAATAAATAATATTTTTGACAAAAATTTAATTTTTCAAATTCGGGAATTTTCTAATTTGGATATTTTATAATTCAGCAATTTTCTATCGGGAATTTTATTATTCGAGACTTTTTAAATTTAATAATATGATCAACTTTTTATTTTTTTATAATTTTCAATTAAAACAGTCAAATTAAACCAAAAAGGTGAACTTTAAAAAAATTAGTTGAATCCTCATCCAAAACAGACAAATTTTCGATAAAAAATAGAATAGTGTACTTGCCAGAAAAAAATTGATTTTCAACGAAAACGATACATTTTAAATCAAAAACATTAAATTGCTATAAAAAAAGATACATTTTACACGAATTTTAACCAAACAGTTACATTTGCAACCCAAAAACTAATTTAAAAAAAAATTTAAGCAAAATACAAGAATTTTCAACCGAAAAAAAATACTTACATTTTAAACCGAAAAGATGATATTAAAAAAAAAAAGAGTTTAACTTCTAACAAAGTAGTTTTAATTTAAACAAAAAAAGATAAAATTTCAAAGAATATTAATTTTCTACCAAAAAATACGATTTTTCAACAAAATGTATCAATTTTTAACAAAATAGTTGAATTTAAAAAGATAAATTTCCAACAAAAAATAGAATAGCTTAATTTGCAATTGAAAATTAATTTTTAATCAGAAAAAATGATTTTAAAATAAAAAGATCAATTTTCTAGAAAGTAAAAATTAATTTTTAACAAACTATCTGAATTTTCAAACAATAAGATTCAATTTATATCATAAAGGATCAATTTTCCACAAAATTTCTTATAAAAAGGACGAATTTTTAACAAAATATATGAATTTTAAACAAAAAATGAAAAATTTAAGTTTTCCGTCACAAACATTAATTTTACAACAAAAATAATAATAATGATTTTCCACAAAATGGATAAATTTTGAATTTAAAAGTTGAGTTTATCCAAAAAGGCGAATTCTCAACCAAATAGATCAATTATTAACGAAGCAGTTGATTTTTTAAATAAAAAGATCAAGTTTCTACAATATAAAAAATTAATTTTTAACAAGCTATCTGAATTTTCAACAAAATCTTCAAATTTTTAAAGGAATATTCAACATAATATTCAACCAAATAGTTCAATTTTCAATTGAAGAAACTTAATTTTCAACCAAACAGATGAATTTTCAAACAATAAGATTCAATTCAGATCTATAAGGATAAATTTTCCATAAAAAAGACGAATTTTTAACAAAATATATCAATTTTAAATAAAAAATGAAATAATTAAGTGTTCTGTTACAAGCATTAATTTTAGACACAAAAAAATGTCAACAAAATGGCTGAAGTTTTAACAATACACATGAATTTTCACACAAAAATGTATTAGTTAAAATCGAAGTTAACAAATTAAGTAAAAAATAATAATTGTCAATAAAACAGTAAAATTTTGACTAAGAAGAAAGAGTTTTTTCAACCAAGAAGATTAATTTTCTACCAAAAAATAAAAATATTAAAAAAAAAAAAGAAATTTTCAACCAAAAATTTACGTTAAATTTTTAGTTAAGAAATTAATTCTCAACTACACATTTGTAATTTGCAACCAAAAAAATTGCACATTGCATCGCATCCAGTATCTATAAAAATGTTTAAAATAATTAAAAATTTTTTTGATTATTGTGTTTTTAATAAATAAATCATATTCATTTAGAAAATTGTAATGTTTAAATTCGGGGATTTTCTAGTGAGGTTATTTTATAATTCAGCAATTTTCTGTCGGGAATTTTATTATTCAGGACATTTCAAATCCAATAATATTATAAATTTTTCATTTTATTTCTCAATTAAAACCGTCAAATTAAACCAAATAGGCGAAATTTCAGCAAATTAGTTAAATTCTTAACCAAAACAGCCTGCAAGTTAAGTTTTCAATTCAAAAATGTGAATTTTTAAGAAAAAATTTGAATTTTCCACCAGAAAATATGACTTTTCTCCAAAAATAATAAAATCAACAAATAGAAAAAAATGGGTTTTTAACAAATGCAATTTCCAAATTTAAAAAAATTAAGTTTCACTGAATTATCACCGAAAATTATAATATTTGATATTTTAACTAACAAAATTGCAATTTTAAACCAAAAACAGTTGAATTCAACCAAAAAGACAAATTATTGTATTTTTAATAAATAAATATTTAAAAGAAATTAATTGTTTAAATTCGGGAATTTTCTAGTTCGGGTTTTTTATAATTCAGCAATTTTCAGTTGGGAATTTTATTATTCGAGACTTTTTAAATTTAATATTATAAACCTTTTATTTTATTATAATTTTAAATTAAAACAGTCAAATTAAATCAAAAAAGACGAACTTTCAACAAATTAGTTGAATTCTTACACAAAACACAGTCTGCAAGTTAAGTTTTCAATCTGCAAATGTGAATTTTGAAGAAAAAAGTTGAATTTTCAACCCGAAAATATCAATTTTCTACAAAAATAATAAAATTTACAAATAGAAAAAAATGAGTTTTTAACAAATGCAATTTCCAAATTTAAAAAAATTAAGTTTCACTGAATTCTCACCGAAAATTATAATATTTGATATTTTAACTAAAAAAATTGCAATTTTAAACCAAAAACAGTTGAATTCAACCAAAAAGACAAATTATTGTATTTTTAATGAATAAATATTTAAAAGAAATTAATTGTTTAAATTCGGGAATTTTCTAGTTCGGGTTTTTTTATAATTCAGCAATTTTCAGTTGGGAATTTTATTATTCGAGACTTTTTAAATTTAATATTATAAACTTTTTATTTTATTATAATTTTCTATTTAAACAGTCAAATTAAACCAAAAATGCGAACTTTCAACAAAATAGTTGAATTCTTAACCAAAACAGTCTGCAAGTTAAGTTTTCAATCCGCAAATGTGAATTTTGAAGAAAAAAGTTGAATTTTCAACCCGAAAATATCAATTTTCTACAAAAATAATAAAATTTACAAATAGAAAAAAATGAGTTTTTAACAAAGGCAATTTCCAAATTTAAAAAAATTAAGTTTCACTGTATTATCACCGAAAATTATAATATTTGATATTTTAACTAAAAAAAAATTTTAATTTTAAACCAAAAACAGTTGAATTCAACCAAAAAAGACAAATTATTGTATTTTTAATAAATAAATATTTAAAAGAAATTAATTGTTTAAATTCGGGAATTTTCTATTTCGGGTTTTTTATAATTCAGAAATTTTCAGTTGGGAATTTTATTATTCGAGACTTTAAATTTTATATTATAAACTTTTTATTTGATTATAATTTTCAATTAAAACAGTCAAATTAAACCAAAAAAGGCGAACTTTCAACAAATTAGTTGAATTCTTAACCAAAACAGCCTGCAAGTTAAGTTTTCAATCCGAAAATGTGAATTTTGAAGAAAAAAGTTGAATTTTCAACCCGAAAATATCAATTTTCTACAAAAATAATAAAATGTACAAATAGAAACAGATGAGTTTTTAACAAATGCAATTTCCAAATTTAAAAAAATTAAATTTCACTGAATTCTCACCGAAAATTATAATATTTGATATTTTAACTAAAAAAAATTGCAATTTTAAATCCAAAAACAGTTGAATTCAGCCAAAAAGACAAATTATTGTATTTTTAATGAATAAATATTTAAAAGAAATTAATTGTTTAAATTCGGGAATTTTCTAGTTCGGGCTTTTTATAATTCAGCAATTTTCAGTTGGGAATTTTATTATTCGAGACTTTAAATTTTATATTATAAACTTTTTATTTGATTATAATTTTCAATTAAAACAGTCAAATTAAACCAAAAAAGGCGAACTTTCAACAAATTAGTTGAATTCTTAACCAGAACAGCCTGCAAGTTAAGTTTTCAATCCGAAAATGTGAATTTTGAAGAAAAAAGTTGAATTTTCAACCCGAAAATATCAATTTTCTACAAAAATAATAAAATGTACAAATAGAAACAGATGAGTTTTTAACAAATGCAATTTTCAAATTTAAAAAATTAGGTTTCACTTAATTCTCAACAAAAAATATAATATTTGATATTTCAACTAACAAAACTGGTAATATTAAACCAAAAACAGTCGAATTCAACCAAAAAAGACAAATATTCAACGAAAAAGATTAATTTTCTACCAAAATATACAAATATTTAACAAAATAAACGAATTTTCAACCAAAAATTTAATAGTTCAATTTTTAGTTAAAAAAATTAATTTTCATCTAGACATTTGTGATTTGCAACCAAAAAAGGTGCAATTCATATCAAAATAGTTCAATTTTTGACAAGAAAAGATGACTTTTTAAACAAAAAGAATGATTTTTCACAAAAGTTCATTTAATTTTCCAAACCGAACGACGTAACGCTAATGTTGACCTGAAGAATCGAACAACTTTTAAAAATATTTTTCGTCCAAAAATATAATATCGAGAGATAATTGATAGTTTCGTTCGTAACATATTTATTTATAATGTGTTAAATACAAAGAAAGAGAGACTAGACTAGTTATTGCGAATATATCGACTTGCATTATCATTACTATTTTATTTAAAATAAAAAAGTTACTTTTAACCTTAAATCTTGAGCAAATAAAAAATATATTTTAAATTATAGCCTAATTGTCTATTAAAATTTATTCATACATAATAATAGATTGATCGAAATTAACTTTATAAGCGTTTCGCTGCAAATAACTTTGTACGTTTACATTTCATTTTCCATTTCTTGTTAAATCGAAGCCACTCTAAAGCAATCTCTGTACAAAACTGTTACTTACAATTAGTTTACACTTTAATGGAATGAAATAAATTACAATGTATGTCGATCTTCTAATGAAGATCAGCAGATTTTTGATTTCAAGTGCTTTTTAAATCAACAAGATATTTTTAAAATTAATTTTGACTTGAACCGTTCAATTTTGATGTTAGCCTATATTTAAATTCTGAGAAAATCTACACCGACTCTGAACTTCTAAAAACCTAAAAAAAAAATTATAATAATAATAAAATAACATCAGTCGTCATGATATGATGTAGCATCAGATAAATATTCTCTGAGTTGAGAAGAGGTAGTTTAGAATTTTACTCTATGATTGTAACACGGTCGTCAGAATTATCACATGAGATGACTCGTAAAGTTGAAATTAAAAATAGAAACTAATTTCTTTGAACACGAGTCGTCAAAGAGCACTCGTGATTTCTTATCACAAGTCATAGAAGCCCGAGTCTTGTTCGTTTAATTTGTGTAAAACCCTATCTCTAATAAACTTTTTCTAACCAGAAAAACTTACCGCTTTTTATTTCGCGATCTCTTTCATTCACTACATTCTCAAAACTGAATTTCGTCTATGACTGTCGAATCGAATGCAATGACATTAAATGAAAAAAAGCAAGTGTATGATTATTGAATAAATAAAGAATTTGCGTAGTCCCATATTTACAGGTGATGCATTTGCGAAAAATCATTCGGGTTTCTCAATATTTTGTGACTTGACGAAGGCTTCGTACGCAGCCAGTTCTTTTTTCTCCTTCTTTATATTTCTATCCTCGAATTCCAACCTGTAATTAAACGCTGAGTGAACATGTAGCATTACTGGATTTGGGGATACGTAAACAAAAATCAGCTATCAAGCGTTAGCATAAGAAAAAAAGACGTTTATTGTAAATCAGGCGGATTAATACAAAACAGAAAGATGCAATGGTCTATGAGCTATTTGTACTTCCTAATGTTCTTAATGATTGCACAAAGTTCCTCGGACCTACGGGGGTTAAAATACTGGATTCAGTGAAAATGAACTAAATGATGCTAAGAGAAAAAGAACCGTGCTTTTTTTCAGTCCGGGGTGGCCGCAAATCTTCATTTTCGAAATTCCCTCACTTTTTCCATTACTCATTTTTCATTTTGTCTTGACTATTTATCTTTAAAGAGCACGATTCTAATCTTGTAAAATATTCAGTATTTTTTACACTTGTAGAGATATTTATAAATTGAATAAAACCCACCAAATTGTTAACGTCATGAAAAAATTCCTTAGAATTGTCTAAAAGACCCTACATTATATCAAATCCTCTGAAATTTCTTTAGATTATTAAAATCAATAAAAAGTTCCTTGGAATTTTTTTTTAAATACCCTAAATATTTCAAATCGTGTGAAACCTCTTCAACTTATTAAAATCCATCCAAAATTCCTTGGAATTTTTTAAATACCCTAAAATATTAAAAATACTGTGAAATCCTATTAATTTACTGAAACAAATGGAAAATTTCTTGAGATCTTTTAAAATACCTCAAAATATGTATTTTTTTAAACCGTTCAAACACCCTTAAATATTTCAAATCTTTTGAAATATCCTAAAATAATGTAAAACCTTTAAAACCTCTTTAAATTATTAAAATCAATAAAAAATTTCGTGGAATTTTTTAAATATCCTAAAATATTAACAATAATGCGAAATGCTATTAAGTTACTAAAAAAAAGAAAAAAATCCTGGAGATACTTTAAAATACCCTTAAATATTTCAAATCTTTTGAAATATCTTAAAAAATTTATTTAAACTTTTTCAAATGTCTCGGAATCTTTTTAAATACCCTAAAAAATATTTTTTTTTAAACCTTTGAAACCCGTTCAAATACGCTAAAATATCTCAAATCTTTTGAAATATCTCGAAATTTTTTCAAAACTTTTTCAAATGCCTCGGAATCTTTTAAAATATCCTAAAATAATGAAAATTATCTGATGATATTTCCAGAAATCCTGGAAAATTTAATAAAATACCTTGAGAGCTTTTGCAGTCACTAACAATCCTTCAAATCCTCGCAAATATGATAAAAATATTTGGTATTTTTTAAAATAAATTCTTGAATACACTTAAAATAATTCAAATCCTTGGAAATCCTTTGAAATGTTTTAAATCTCTTAAAAATACCTTGGGACATTAAAAAAACCTAAATATTTCAAATCTTTTGAAATATCTTTACATTTTTTCAAACTTTTTCAAATGCCTTGAAATCTTTTAAAATATCCTAAAATAATTTAAAACCTTTAAAACCTCTTCAAATTATTAAAATCAATCTAAAATTTCGTAGAATTTTTTTAATATCCTAAAATATTAACAATACTGCGAAATCCTATTAAGTTACTAAAATAAATGAAAAATTCCTTGAGATCTTTTAAAATACCCTAAAATATATATTATTTAAATCTTTAAAACCCGTTGAAATACCTTAAAATATTTCAAATCTTTTGAAATATCTTGAAATTTTTTTTAACTTTTTCAAATGTCTCGGAATCTTTTTAAATACCCTAAAAAATATATTTTTTTAAACCTTTGAAACCCGTTCAAATACGCTAAAATATCTCAAATCTTTTGAAATATCTCGAAAATTTTTAAAAACTTTTTCGAATGCCTCGGAAGCTTTTAAAATATTCTAAAATCATGAAAATTATCTGATGATATTTCCAGAAATCCTGGAAAATTTAATAAAATACCTTGAGAGCTTTTACAGTGACTAACAGTCCCTCAAATCCTCGCAAATCTGATAAAAATATTTGGTATTTTTTAAAATAATTTCTTGAATACATTTAAAATAATTCAAATCCTTGGAAACCCTTTGAAATGTTTTAAATCTCTTAAAAATACCTTTGGACATTAAAAAAACCTAAGTATTTCAAATATTTTGAAACCCCCAGCGAAAAATTACAATCAATAAAAAATTCTTTAAAATTCCTTTAAATAATTCAAATCAATAAAATATTGCTTGGAATTTTTTTTAATAACACAAAATATTTTAAATCCCTCTTTAAATTATTAAAATAAATCCAAAATCTCTTGAAGTTTGTTGAAACCCCAAAAATATTTCAAATCCTTTTAAAATCCCTTCAAATTTTTAAAATCAATCCAAAATTTCTTGGCATGTTTTAAATACCCTAAAATATTAACAATGCTGTAAAACTCTATTCATTTACTGAAATAAATGGAAAACCCCTTGAATCTTTTAAAAAACATCCAAATATATTTTTTTTAACATTTAAAAATAGTTCAAACGCCCTTAAATATTTCAAATCCTTTTTATCTCCACCAAGTTACTAAAACCCAATAAAAAATTCTTGGAGTCTTTTAAATATCCTGAAATATATCAAATCCTTTAAAACCTCTTCAAATTATTAAAAAAACACCAAAATTTCTTGAAATTTTTTGAAAATCCAACAAAATTTTAAATTATTTTAAAATCCCTTCAAATTATTTTAAAATCCCTTCAAATTATTAAAATCAATCCAAACTTTCTTGGAATTTTTTAAGTACCCTAAAGTATTAAAAATAATGCGAAATCCTATTAATTTACTGAAATAAAGGAAAAATTCCTTGAGAGCTTTTAAAATACCTGAAAATATTTTTTTTACCGTTCAAACACCCATAAATATTTCAAATCCTTTGTAATTGCATAAAGTTACTAAAATCCATTAAAAAATTCTTGGAATGTTTTAAATATCCTAAGATATATCAAATCCTTTAAGACCTCTTCAAATTATTAAAATCAATCTACAAATTTTTTGGAATTTTTGGAATACCCTAAAATATTAAAAATCTTTTGAAGTACCATTAAGTTACTGAAATCAATGAAAAATTTCTTTAAATCTTATAAAATCCCCTTCAATATTTCAATCTCTTCAAAGTTGCTTCAAATAATTCAAATCAATAAAATATTGCTTGAAATTTTTTTTAATAACATAAAATATTTTAAATTCTTTAAAATTCCCTCTTTTATAATACCTTAAATATATCAAATCCTTTGAAATTTCTGTAGATTATTAAAATCAATAAAAAGTTCCTTGGAATTTTTTAAATACCCTTGAATATTTCAAATCCTTTGCAAATCCCTTCAAATTATTCAAATAAATCCAAAATTTATTGGAATTTTCCAAATACCCTAAAATATAAAAAATCTTTGTGAAATCCTATTAGATTACTGCAATAGGTGGAAAATTCCTTGAAATATTGTAAAATACTCTAGAATATTTCAAATCCTTTGAAATTTCATTACAATATCATAAACAAATTCCTTGGAATTTTCTAAAAGACCTTAAAACATTTCAAATTTTTTCCAATCTTCTGAAATCCTTTAAGATTTTTAAAGCTCTCGAAGATACCTTGAAAGTTATAAAAATAGCCTGAAATGCTTAAAGTCCTTTGGAATACCATCAAATTATTGAAATCTATTTAAAATTCCACGGAATAATTTTAAATGCCATAAAATATTTCAAATCCTTTAAAACCTATTAAAGTTATTGAAATCAATCCAAAACTTTTTTTGGAATTTTTTGAATACCCTAAAATATTTCAAATCCTCTGAAGTACCATTAAGTTACTGAAATCAATGAAAAATTCCTTTAAATCATGTAAAATGCCCCAAAATATTTCAAATTCTTTAAAATTCCTTTAAATTATTCAACTAAATCCAAAACTTCTTGGAATTTTATAAGCAAAATAAAATATTTTTGAAAACCCTTTAAAAAACGTTCAAATACCTTAACATATTTCAAATCTTTTGAAATATCTTGACATTTTTTTAAACTTTTTCAAATACCTCGAAATCTTTTAAAATATTCTAAAATCATGAAAATCCTTTAATGTTCTTGAAAATGTTTTGGAATTTTCAAAAACGCCCCAAAATTCTTTGAAATCCAATTAATTCACTCAAATAAATTGACAATCTCGGGGAATCTTTAAAATATCCTAAGCTATTTCAATTTTTTTGATGTCATTTGAAATTTCTTGAAACTTTTTAATGTTCTTGAAAAAGTTTTGAATTAAAAAAAAAACCCCCAAAATCCTTCAAAATCCCATTAATTTACTGAAATAAATTGAAAATTTCTTGGAATCTTTAAAATAAAAATATCCTAAAATATTTCAGATTTTTTTATGTATTTTGAAATTCCTGGAAACTTTTCAATGTTCTTGAAAATGTTTTGGAATTTTCAAAAAAAAAAAAAGAAAATACCCAAATACTTTAAAATCCCAATAACTTACTTGAATAAATTAAAAATTTCTTGGAATATTTGAAATATGCTAAAATATTTCAAATTTGTTGATGTTCTTTGAAATTTCTTGAAAATTTGTAGCGTTCTTAACAATGTTTTGGAATCTTTTTAAACCCCAAAAATCCTTTGAAAACCCTTGAAATTATTTAAATCTATTATCAATTTCTTGGAATCTTTTAAAATACCCTAATATAATTCAAAAGAATTCTCGAAAATTTGGAAACCGGTATAAACCTGAACTCCTGGTTAACCCATGGATTAATGTATTGAAAAAAAGATGAACGTTGTGACTTTGTTTTTAAAAAGTGACTGAACGTGACTGTAAAAAACAAATGCCCAACTTTTCCCTGATCTGCGGCGACCCTGGAGCGACAAGGGATCAGAAAAGAATAAAAATATTCTGGAAATGATTGATGCACGCCAAAGAAGAAAAAAAAAAGGAATATAAATGCAAATAATATTGAAATGGTGCAAAAAAAGTGAAAATTCGGTCTGAGTAAAACTCGAGCATAACCTTAGCCTACCTGTGAAGGATGATCCTTTCGACTATTTTTTCCGTCGTCATGTCATTATGGCTGTCTAGTAGTTTGAATTTTTGCTGTCGTTTCGGTTCTGCGTAAGGGTCTGCTCCATTCTCGCAGGGCACAATTGGCGTTTTTCCATGACAAACTATCGACACGTCGAAATGCTCCATCAATTCTTTCGTTACCTCGTATGGCGCGCCTATAACCACCTCGTTTACATACTGTGCAGAAAACCAATCAATCAATAATATCCCTTAATTCGATGAGCTTGCTTTCAATAGTGGGTAGAAAATTAATTTTTTTTTTTCGAAAATTTAACTATTTCTTATTTAGTTACAAATTCATCTTTTCTTCCTTGAGGATTAAATTATTTTCATAAATTTTCTTTTTTTTTTTTTTTTTTGGTTGAATTCAATTGATTCCAAAATTATTTTTTAATTGAAAATTTCTTTTTTTTTTTAAATCGAAAATTAACTTTCTTATTTTAAATTGATCTTTCCCGATACTTTCAACCAAAGAGTTGTTTTTTAACTAAAAATGATGATATTTTACCAAATAGATTAATTATTTTTTTGGTTAAAAAAATCATATTTTTTAGTTAAAAAAAGAAACTGTTTGGTTGAAAGTTAATATGTTTTGATTGATCATTCAAAATTTTTTTTATTTCGTCTATTTTGTTTGAAAATTGGTCATTTTTAGTTAACACATGTTCTATCTGCTTCAAAATTTATCTTTCTTTTGGTTGAAAATTAAACTATTTGGTGGAATGTTCAACTCTTTTGTGGAAAACTCATTTTTTCAAAAGTCACTATTTTTGCAAAAAATTCATTTTTATTGAAAATTCGTTTTTTGGTTGAGAATTAATTTTTTTAACTGAAAATTTAACTATTCCAGTTTTGGTTAAAAACTGATGTTTTTAATTATAATTGATCTTTCCTGGTTTAAAATTCTTAATTATTTGTAAAAAAGTAATCTTCTAGATTTTAAAATCATGGTTTTGGGTAAAAGATAAACCATTTTGTTGAAAGTTTAACTTTGTTCAATTTTTTTAAAGCTTGATCTTTTTAGTTAAAACTTCATCTCTATGGTTGAAAATTGGACTATTTTGTTGAAAATTCTTTCATTTTGTTGGTTGAGAATTAATCTTTTAAGCAAAGAATATGACTATTCCTCTTTCGGATAAAAATTGATATTTTCAAGTTGAAAATTAATCTGTTTTCTTGCACCTTTTGTGTTTAAAAAGGGAACTGGTTAAAAATTAACCTGTTGTGGTTAAGATTTTTTTTAAATTTGTCTTTTTTGGTTCAAAATTTATCTTTGTTAGATAAAAATTCAACCGTTCGTTTGAAAATTAATTTATTTTCTTCATAATTCGTCGGTTTTAGTTGAAAATTAATAATAATTCAACGAAAAAATAAGATTTTTTAACAAAGTAGTTCAATTTTCAACCAAATTGATGAATTTTCACTAAATAATATTAGGTTTCTACCCAGGAAAGCGAATTTTTAACAAAAGAGTTAAGTTTGAAAACCAAAAGTTAAATATTTCAGAAAAAAATGGACTTTTTTACCGGGAAAGATAAATTTCAAACAAGAAGTTAATTTTAATTCAAAAAAAAAAAATTTACAACTAAAAAAGATACGTTTTCTACAAAAAATGGAATCAATACAAGAAAATTAATCTATTTTTTTGAAATTTCACCTTTCTTTTTTTAAAAAAAAGGTAACTGGTTAAAAATGAACCTGTTGTAGTTAAGGTTTTTTTTAATTTGTCTTTTTTGGTTGAAAATTTATCTTTTTTAGATAAAAATTCAACTGTTCGGTTGAAAATTAATTTATTTTCTTGATAATTCGTCGTTTTTGGTAGAAAATTAATAATTTTGATTAAAAAATAATCTTTTCATTTAAAAATTCAACTATTTGATTTCATTTTAAACTCTTTTGATAAAAGTTAATTTTTTTTGTTGAAAATATATCAATTCCATTTTTGGTAGAAAACGTATCTTTTTTAGTTGGAAATTCATCTTTATTGTCGAAAATTAACTTTCTTGTTTTAAATTTATCTTTCCCGACATAAAAGTTAACTGTTTATGTAAAAGTTTGAATTTTCACTTTTGAAACTTAACTCTTTTGTTAAAAATTCGCTTTTCTGGGTAAAAACCTAATATTATTTGTTGAAAATATATATATTTTTGGTTGAGAATTGAACTGCTTTGTTAAAAAAATTTTTTTTTCATTAAATTTAACTGGTTGAAAACTCTTTTTTTTTTAGTAATTTCTTAAAATATAAATTTAGGTAGCTATTCTATGAATATTAATATTTATATTCATATTAATTTTTCAAGAAAATAGAAAATCATAGGGGGAAAGATTTTCTACCAAATAAGATGAATTGTCAACCCAAAAAGACGAATTTTCAACAACCAAAATTCATTTTTAACTAAACAGTTTCATTAGCAAACAAATAGTTGAAATTTGAAGAAAAAGAGACGACTTCTTAACATAATAGTTGAACTTCTAAACAAATATTAAAATTTGTATAGATACATTTTCAAATTTAACCATAAGATTTCATCTAAAAATAGAATAGTTATATAAATTTATAGTTTAAAAAATACTAAAAAAAAAAAATTTTCAACTGGTTTGAAAAAGAGCATTCTTAACAGAAGATTTAAGTTTAAAAACCAAAAAGTTAAATGATTAAGAAAAAAGTTGACTTTTATACCGGGAAAGATAAATTTAAAACAAGAAGTTAATTTTCGATCATAAAGATGAATTTTTAACTAAAAAAAGATACGTTTTCTACAAAAAAATGGAATTGATATATTTTCAACAAAAAAAAGAATTTTTGAATCAATTGAATTCAACCAAAAAAGACCAATTTGTAACAAAATAGTTGAATCCTCAACCAAGAAAAGATAAATTTGTAACCAAACATAAAATAGTTAAATATCCGAATACAAGAATTAATTTTCTACCGAGAAGATTAAAAAGACGAATAAAAAATCAAATTTACAATAAAATACATCAATTTTAAACAAAATTATTGAATTTGGAAGGCAATACATTTAAATTTCAACCTGAAAAGATCATTCTTCAACAGAAAATTTAATATTTACCAAAATGTTGAATTTTTAAGCCAAACTAACGAATTTTCAAAAAAAAAAGTTAAATCCTCAAACAAAATAGATTAATGTTTAACTAGAAATGGAATAGTTACATTTTTAATATAAAAAAAAAGGAATTTTCAAACGAAAGATAATTTTTTAACAAAACAGATTAATTTTCTACCAAAAGCGACAAATAATCAAGAAAATTAATAAATTTTCAATTTAAAAAGATAAATTTTCAATCATATAGATCAATTTTTAACCAATTTTCAACCAAAAAAAGAATAGTCGCATTTTTCGTTCAAAATGTTAATTCTCAAATAGCAAAATCACAGAATTTTCCAAAAATAATCAAATTTTCAACCGAAGAGATAAGTTTTAACTAAAAAAAAAAAAAATTTCAACCAGTTGAATTCAACAGTAGGAGAATTTTTAACAAAATAGTTGAATCCTGAATCAAGAAAAGCTGAATTTTTAACCAAATATGGAATAGTTCAATTTTTAAATACAAAAATTAATTGTCTACCAAGAATTTGTGAAATTTTGAAGCCAAAAAGACAAAATAATTAAATTTTCGACCTGAAAATATGATTCTTCAACAAAAAAGTTCATTTTATACCAAAATGCTCAACTTTTAAGCCAAACTCACGAATTCTCGGAAAAAAAGTTAAATCCTCTAACAAAATAGATCAATTTTCAACTAAAAATATAATAGTTACAGTTTTAATTTAAAAAAAACGAATTTTCAACATAATATTAAAATTTGTAAGCAATGGGATGAGGTTTCAAGTAAAATGATCAATCTTTGGAAGAAAAATTAAAATTGAGGAAATGTCAATGGAATTAAAATCAAATTTAAAAACCTATTTAACGTTCAATAATCAAGTTAATGTGCAGAATTTCTGAAAATAAAACCAAGATTCCACAGAGTAAATTTGAATAACCACCACGAAACGTTTCAATTGTAGTCTAAAAGAAAATAAAAAATGTTCTAAAAAAAGAAAAGAAAAAACTGTCCTTTTTTGGACAAAAATAAAAAAGATTTAAGAAAAATGAAAAGGCAAACAACCAAATTCCCTTCTTTCTCTTTTTATTAACTTTTAACAAAAGAGCTATTCAACCAAATAGCTGAATTTTCAACTAAAAAAGAGACATTTTCAATCAGATAGTTGAATTTTTAACTAAAAGGGATCAACTTTCAACCAAGTAAAGATGAATTTTGAAAGAAAAAACCTTAACCACAACAGGTTAACTTTTAAACATTTCCTTGTTTCAATAAAAAAGGTGAATTTTCATTAAATTAAATTAATTTTCAACTTGAAATAATCAATTTTCAATGTAAAAAAATATTAATTTTGAACCAAAAAATGAATAATCACATTTTTCGTTTGAAAGATTAATTCTGAGCGAAAAACAGAAAAGAATTCTAAAAAAAAATAGTAAAATTTTGAACCAAAGAGACTATGTTTCAACTTGAATGATGAATCTTTAGAAAAAATTAATTTTTATCAAAACAAATTAAACATTCAACTAAAAACGATAAATTTTTAAACAAAATAGACGAAATTTAAAAAAAATTTAACAAGCAGTTCCTTGTTTAACTAAAAATGATGATTTTCTAACTAAAAGGATAATTAATCTTCTTGGCTAAAAAGTTATAATTTTTAGTTACCAAAGAGACGAATTGCCAACAAATAAAGATTATTCACTCTAAAAAATAAACAAAAGTTCATCTAAATTATTTAACTATCAAGCCAGAAAACAAATTTTCTCTACAGAAATTGAATTTTCAAACCCAAAATATGACTTTTCGGCAACAAATTTATTTTTCACGAAACTGATACACTTTTACGATACAAAAATGAATTTTCAAACTAAAAAAATTATTTTTTTTTACCAAAAAGGTTAATTTTCAACTAAAAAGATCAATCTTAAACAAATGGAAAATTCATATTTACCGTTAAATAATGAATTTTAAGCCAAGAAAAAGTATTTTCTACTAATCATTTAAATTTTCAACCAAAGACATAAACCTTTAATACAAAAATTTAACATTGTAATTTAACTTTTAACCTAATTTTCCAATAAAAAATATTAATTTTCAACAATATAATTAAACTTTTAACCACAGAAATGAATTTTTCAGTAAAAATATAAAATCTGACAAAAAAGTGATTTCTTAAGAAATTGTGTCAACTAAATGTATTTTTATTTTTAAAAAAATGGAATTTCTTCTACAAAAGATGAAGTTTTAAATCAAAAAGATAAATTTTCAAAAAAATAATTGAATTTTCTTGTGTAAAAGAATTCAGCGGAGTTTTCACGATAAAAACATGAATTTTTAACCAAACCGAATTTTTTTAAATAGTTGAATTTTCATTCAAAAAATACTTCAGTTCTTTCTTCAACACCCAAATATTGTATTTATGCAGTAAAATTTTTAAAAAATCAAAAAAGCAAACTTCAAAAAAAAGAGTTAAATTTTTTACCGAAAAGTTGCAGTTTTATTCAAGAAAGATGAAACTTCTCCTAAAACAGATGAATTAAACAACAAAAAAACATTTAAAAATAATTAAATTTTCATACAAAGAAGATTTCAGTTTACTTTTGCCAATGATGAATCACTGTTATTAAATTTTATATTGCAATTTTATAAAAAAAAAGTTAAGTACGCTCGCGAAACAAGTCCCTAACTTAAAAAAAAACCCTGACATTTCCAGGTTTTTCAGGGTTTCCAGTTACGGTACAAAAAAAAATTAAATTTCTAGCAGGAAGATTAAAAGAACAAATAAAAATCAATTTTTCAGTAAATTAAATAAATTTTAAACAAAATTGTTGAACTTTAAAACCAAAAAAATTTAACGTTTGAACTTTCGACCTGAAACTATGATTCTTTAACAAAAAGAATGATGATTTGATATCAAACTGTTGCATTTTTAAGCGAAACTGACGAATTTTCAAGAAATAAAAGTACAATCCTCAACCAAAATAGATTAACTTTCAACCAACCAGTTCCTTTTTAAACCAAAAAGGATGAATTTTTAACCAAGAAGATTAACATTCTACCAAAAGAGGTTTGTTTTCAATCAAATAGATGCATTTTCAACTAGAAAAGATCAATTTTCAATTAAAAAAAAACTATTTTAAACTAAAAATGTAATCGTTAGATTTTTAATATAAAAAAAGATTTCAAGCCCAAAAGAACATGAATTTTCAACATAATATTTCAATTTTTAACTAAAGTATTGAAGTTTCGACTAAAATGATAAATCTTTAATCTTTAATACAATCTTTAACTTTTTTTAACTAAAAATTATTATTTTCTTATCCAATAAGATTAATTTTCCACATGAATTTTAACAAAACAGTTAATTAACGATTTTTCAACACAATAATTAAATTTTTAAACAAATAGTAGAATTTTTAAGCATGCAAGATGAATTCCGAACAATAAAATATACTAGTAGACTTTTCAATCAAAAAGATTTATTAAGTTCCAGGTTTTTTATTTTTAATTAAAAAATTTGTTTTCTGTAATAAAAACTATCACATTTTTCGATGATAATTCTTCTTTTTAAGTTTATAAATTTATCTTTTTATGTGAAAAATTCAAATCCAGGGTGGCCGTTTTTGTCAAAGAAAAATGTTCCCGGTTTTTTCCCGGTTCGCAAACATTTTTCATGGTCAATGAATTTAAAAAAATCAAACACTGAAATCTAATTGTTCCATTCGTAGTAATAAAAACTGAATTGCAAATGAAAGCACTCGAAGTGAAACTCTTGAATTTTAAACTTCGAAAATTAGAAGTTTAAAATTTGTTCAATTCTACAATTTTGTATTCAAATGCTCAATAATTTGCACGTATAATATGTAAACTACTAACACTTTTCAACTGCACAACTTAAAATTAAATGTAGTTAAACTGCCAAATTACAAATTTTTAGCTTTTATCAATTGTAGAGTTCAAAGATTTAGTTTCAAAAATATAAATCTACGTTATAATTTTAAATGCTTTAAATTGAAGAATCAATCACTGAATTTAAAAAATTCAAAATTCCCTATCTAAATCCGAAACTTTAATTCTTTTCAAAGAATTTCCTGTTTAAACCCGGAATTTTTATTCCTTTTCGAAAATTTTTCATTTCAACTAATTGTAAGAATTAGAGCTTTTTCGAAAAATTCCCTGTTCCAATTCATAATTTAATTTTTTCGAATATACCCCATTACAAAACAGAACAATAATTCGTTAAAAATTGAAATTTCCTTCTTCAAATCCGGAATTTTAATACTTTCCCAAAATTTTCCGTTTCTAAAAAGAATTCAAATTTCTTTAAAAATTCCCTGTTCCAATTTATAATTTTAATTTTTCTAAAAAATGGCCCGTTTCAACTTAGACTTAAAATTCATTCTAATAAAAAATTCCCTGTTCCAACTCGGAATTTATTTAAGTTTTAACATTCCCTGTTCCAAGAAGAATTATAATTCTTTTGGATAAATACCAGTTTCAATTCAGAATTGTTTAAAGTTTGAAAATTCTCTGCTTCAACTCAGAATTATAATTGTTTGGAGAAATTTCCTGTTCCACTTCAAAATTTTGTTCCTTTTCGAAATTTTTCAGTGCTAGCTCAGAATTTGTTCAAATAAGTAATTCCCGGTTAGTACTCTGAATTATGATATGTTAAATTATTTTTATTTTAAACAGTTGAAAAATCCTTAAAATGCTTCGAAATTCTATTTCAAGATCTTGAAACATCTACATGTTATTTTGAATTTTTTAACATTCAAAAATATTATTAAAAGTTATTCACAACTACTAAATATCTTTTTAAATTATTCGAATTTCAAATAATTACAAAAAAAAAATAATTTTCAATTTTCCTAGTAATCTTACAAAATGTTATTATTAAAAAAATTCTACATTTCATGTTCGAAATCTGCCAAATTTTGTTACGAATAGCCAGATTTTATCGGTACATGTAGAAACTTTATTTAAATTATTTGAAATCATTTCGAAATTTTAATTAATTTTGAATTTTTTCAAAACTTTTAAATATTTCTCCAACTTACTCGATTTTTTCCAAGAATAATAGGTGTTTGATTGTTATTTATACACTAAAATTTAAGAAATTGACTTACAAATTAAATTTTTTTTAAATAGAACAATTAAAATTGTAATTTTCAAAGTTTAGATTTTCTTTTGTTTCTTTTGTAACTGTTCTTTTTTTTAATTGAAAAATTTAAAATTACGTGGTTTAAAAATGGAATATTTTAGACGGAAATTTAATAAAAGCCTTTAATCATAAATATATTATTTAAAAGTGATTTTAAAATTTAAAATATTTTATAAAGTTTCAACTTTCCAATTGAAACAGTTTAATTTTTAACGTTAAAATCTGGAAGTTCTAAAATTGTGAACTGATATTTTTTAGATTTTAGAGTGCAATTCAAATTTAAAAATCATGATATAATTCATATTCACAGTTAAGATCAACTAAAAATGTTTGTTATCCAAAATCTTCGATTTTAAACGGTTCTAATTTTTAATTGCTCAAGTCTTTAAAACTGCATTTTGAAATTCTTTTAATTCAAATACGCATTCTAAACTGAATTCTATCATTATTGAAAAAAGATCACAATTTAACTAATTATTTTTTTCTAAACATTTGTAAAACTCCCGGTCAAAAAATAAATTCCCGGTCATTTCCCGATTTTCCCTGTCCAGCGTCCACCTTGAACTCGTTTTGTTGTTGTTAAAAAGCAATTTCTTAACTGAAAATTTAACTACTTTGTTGAAAATTCAACTGACTGGTTATAAATAAACTTTATTGTTGCTAATTCATATTTTCGGATTGAGAATTGAACTCTTTTTATAGAAAATTCAACAACTGGGCATAAAATTCAACTATTTGGTGCAAAAATAAACGGCTTTATCGAAAATTCGTGTTTTTTTTTTGTAAATAAAAAATTTATTTTCAGTTAATTATAAAATTCAAACATTTAGAAGAAAAGCGGGGAATAGGGAAAACTGTGAAGTTCTCTTAAATAAATGAAATTATCAATTACACAGGCCAACAATTCTCAGAACCAGAGACCAGACCTACTATACCCGAAGGTTTTTGCTGCGCTGAATCCGAATCTGACCTCAGAAAAATTCC
>NC_046659.1:152844408-152874183 GCF_010883055.1 Belonocnema kinseyi | reverse complement strand
GCACATTTAGGTTACAATATCTCGAAAACTGAGGGTGATGGAATTTTTCTGAGGTCGGATTCGGATTCAGCGCAGCAAAAACCTTCGGGTATACTAGGTCTGATCACTGGTTCCGGACCTTTGTCAAATTTTGTCGGCCTGTGTTATTAAATAAATCATCACACTTACTTTACAAGCGAGAACGCTGAGGACCCTTTCGTGAAGATTCATGATAGGATGATTGCCACACTTGTATCTATTTACAGCCGGATCTGTGTGAAGACCGACGATGAGGTAGTCACCCTCCTTTTTGGCGACTTCCAAAAAATCCAAATGGCCCACGTGGAAGAGGTCGAAAGCGCCGGCAACATAGACCACTTTATCGCCAGGTTGAGGACTTTTTCCATCACTAAATTGGATTATTTTCTGAGTAGTTGGCAAGAATTGTGAGCATCCGGTCCAAGGACTTCGAGCCGTTCTGTCTTGGCCCATACTTTTGCTTGGTTCACGGTCAACACTGTACTCGCTTTCCCCCTGTCTGAAATGTTGTCTTGTCATCAAGAGCATTCGACCCACCAGGTCGGTTGTGGAAACACCGGCTGTCCTCTGAACCTCCCTAAAAAAATACCATCTTTTGACTCGACATTCCACTTGGAATTTTCAACCAAATAGACGAATTTTTAATTAAAAACAAACAACAACAAAAAACATTTAAATTCTAGTAAAAACTGTTACATTTTTCACACCCAAGGTAACCGTTTTAATCGAAGAAAAAATTTCCGGTTGGCAAACATCTGACTCTATTCTAAACATTTTATATTTATAGTAATAAAAAATAAACAACGAATCAAAGTATTGAAAGTGGAAAGCTTGAATTTTTAACTTTTAAAATTCAAGTTTAAAAGTTTTTCAATTCAAAAATGTTGTACTCAAATGCTCAATAGTTTGCACGTATAAACTGGAATGTACTAACACTTTTCAATTGAACAGTTTCAACTCTTAAAGTGCCTTGTGGGTCTTACACACCCCAAGCAATTTTCAAACTCTTATAAACCATACTTCATTCGGAAAAATTGAGCAAGTGTCGTCATCTAGCTTTAGTTGGAGACACTAACGATAAGTAAAGTCGTTTAGCATACTGTGTCAAGCGTAAGTCTACCAGCAGCAGCTGCAAAAAGTGGAGGTAAAAAAATCGTGGGGTGCCCAACACCCAGTGTGCACTTCGTGAGTGAAGAAGTAATTTTGTTGGAATTTTATGGATTTTTGTTTACTTTCTAAGGTAAGTATATCATATAAAGTGAAATTTTTTTCCGATTTTTTGATACTATTCAATAGGGGTTAAACAATACATAATTAAATACGCTGGGGTTTTAAACACCCACGATGCACTTTGCCGTAATTTTTACCATGTATGCACTTTGAGGGTTGAATGAAATGAAAATAAACTGCGAAATTCAGAATGTTTAACATTCATAATTTATAGAGTTCAAAAATGTATATTAGGTTCCAAAAATATAAATTCTCGTTTACATTTTCAATACTCTAAATTCAAGAATCAATCAATGAACTTTAAAATTGTACACAATTCTATTATTAAGTTATTTTAGGCTAGAAACATCACATATTTAAAATTTTTAATTTTTCAACTTAAAAGTTCTTAAATTAGAAGTTGAATAATTTGAATTTTAGAGTTTAAGCATCCTTGAAAAGCTTCAAAATTTTATTTCAAAATCTTGAGAAATCTAGAAGTTGTTTTACATTTTTTCAAACTTTAAATTATTATATCAGTTTTTTCAGAACTTTTAAATAACTTTTAAAATTAACTAAGTTTTCTTACAACTTTTTGAAAATCCTGGAAAATTAAATAAACTTCTTTCAAATTTTGATTTATAAATAACAATTGAACACTCATTATTTGTAGAAAAAATTAAAGTAATTTTTAGAGATGCTTAGAATTTTTAAAAAACATTCAAAATGTGTATACCGAGAAAATTCGACTATTCGAACTGAAGTTTCGGTGCAAATACCCCCAACCTAATTTAAAACAAAATGTATATTTTTGCAGATTTCAAACACAAAATTTAGAAGCTTTTTAAGATTTGTGAATGGCGCCATAAAAATAAAAACATTTTCTGAATAATTTCTAGGAATATTGAAAATGATTTTTCATTTAAAAAATTATTTTATCAGAATGTATAACAAGATTTTAAGACATTTCCAGAATTGTAGGAAAAATTCTATTAATTTCAAAATATTTTTAGAAGTTCTGAAAAAAAATATTCACACATTCCTTTTAAATTACTTGACATAATTTCAAGTTTTAAATTAATTTTGAATCTTTTTAAAACCTATGAATATCACTTAAAATTACTACAAAAATTTCCTACAAATAATGAGTGTTCAATTATTATTTCTACATAAATATTCAACAATTTCGCTTATAAATTAAATCTTTTTTAAATAGAACAAAACAAATTGTAACGTTAAAAATTTATAACATTAAAAAATTTCCAGATAAATGGGTTTAAAAATGAATCATTCAGACTGAAACAATATTTTTAATTTAATAAAAGCCTTTAATTACGAATATCTTATTATTAAGTCATTTTTTAAATTAAAAATAGTTTATAATCTGGAAATTTATCAAGTTTGAACGAATTTAGAATCGTTTTGTAAAACAAATTATTGTTCAGTTTTGAATAATTAAAGTACAGATCCATTCGAAAAGTTATTTATTCATTTATTTTTATATTTACAGTTGATAAAACAATAATATGTTGTATTCAAAATTTTCAACTTAATCGCTTTTAATTTTTAATTGTGTAAGTCTCCAAGACTGCACATTAAAATTTTTTAAATTAAAAATGTACGCTTAAAAATAAAAATATAAAATGAAGAATTTTTGAGGTAAAAGATTTTTGAATTACGCATTGTAAGCTGAATGATATTATAATTAAAAAAGATATCGATTCAACTAATTATTTAAAAAATGGTTGAAATCGATATTTCAACGAAGTAAAAATAGTTGAATTTTAAACTTAAAAAGGTCAATTTTCAACAAAAATACATTATTTTTCAACCAAATAGTTGCATTAACAACGAAATAGTTTAACTTTCGAGCCAAAGAGGTAGATTTCCAACTTAATAGTCGAATTTTTAATCAATTTTTTCGGAACTTTTAAATATATTTTAAAATACATTCCTTTAAGGAAAAATTCCATTAATTTTAAAATATATTAAAGATCCGGTTTGAACATTATTTATTTATTTATTTATTTTTCAGTTGATAAAGTAAAACTGGTTTTTTTTTATCACAAATTTTCAACTTCAAACGCTTTTAATTTTGAATTGTTCAAATCCTCAAGACTGCACTTGAATTATTTTTAAAAAACTGTTCAAATCGAACTTGGGAAGATTTTTCTTCTAAAAATTCGTAAAATTTCCCGGTCAATAAATAAATACACTGAATTAAAAAAGTCTAAAAATCTATCGTTTCTCCACACATTTTAAAATCTTCTAAACTTAAAACCTAAACTATTAAAAATTTTCCCAAAAATCTTTAAAATAAAATAATCTTAAATAATGTTTCGCTCATAATTTAATTAAATAAATAAAAGTTGATTTTTTATCAATAAGGACGCTGAAAATTGGTACTATTTATTTATAGCTAAAGAAACTGAAAACAGCCCCTAAAAATCCAGATATTTGGTAACATCACTTTTATTTAAATAGAAAACTTTCATTAAAAAAAAAAAATACTTTACCTATAACGTCCGGCAGCTTTCACAAGATGATAAGTATCGATTCCATCAGCAGTCGTTGTAATATCGTCCCCATGAACGCAGAAATCGCAATTGTATTTGTCTAGGGTTTCTAAAGTTGTAACATAGGGAGCACCTTCAACAACTTCATCCACCCATTTTATACCTCGAACCATTTTATATCTGAAATCAAAAGATACCCATTTTTAAATACATCAAATTTCATCTCAATTTAATTTTTACCGGCCTGGAAATTACACTTCTCTTTGAAATTTCCATGTTGTAAATTCCCTCTTCTAAATTAGTATCAGAATTATTTTCAGCCAAAAATGGAATAGATCAATTTTCTGTTGAGAAAATCAATTTTTAAATAAAATAACAAATTTTTAACGAAAAATTTCAATCTTCAACGGTTCCCGGTTCGCAAACATTTTTCACGGCTAATGAAATTCAAAAAATCAAACTATATTCTACACATTTTTCCATATAAAGTAATAAACAATGAACAACAAATTAAAGCATTCAAAGTGGAACACTTAAATTTACAATCTTTTAAAAACTGCAAAATTTAGAACTTTTATCGATTATAGAGTTCAAAGATTCAGATTAAGTTCCAAAAATATAAATCCACATTAACATTGTCAATATTCTAAATTAAGGAATCAAGCAATGAACTTTTGAAATTTCCAAAATTATATTATTTTAAATAATTCTAAGGTAGACACATTAAAAATTGAAAAATAATTTTTTTTAACTTAACAGTTTTTAAATTAGTAAGTTAAATTGTTTTCATTTTAAATAGTCTAGGCATCCTTTAAAAGCTTTAAAATTTTATTTCAAAATCTTGAGCAATCCATAAGCGGTTTTAAATTTTTCAAAATTCAAATTAATTTTTGAATTATTTTTGGGAACTTTTAAATATATTTCAAAATGAATTGAATTTTTTCTATAACTTTTAGAAAATCCTGCAAATTAAAAAAAAATTTATTTTAATTTGTAAAAAACAATAGAACACTTGTTATTTGTAAAAATATTAGAGAAGTTTTAAAAAGATTCGAATTAAATTTAGAACTTGAAATAATTTCAAATACTTACAGCCGAATTTAAAATAAAATGTAGATTTTTGCATATTTTTAACCAAAAATTTTGAATTTTTTTAGTAATTGTGAAAGACTTCAAAAGAATCAAAATTCTACAAATAATAAGTGTTCAATTATTATTTATGCGTCAAAATTTAACAATTTCACTTAAAAATTAAACACTTTTTAAATAGAACAATTAAAATTGTAACTATGTAAAACAATTCAGTTTCAAATTTTTTTCTTTTAAATACTTGGTTTCAATTTATTCGCCTTAAATGAAAAGTGAAATATTGCTAAATATTAAATACTTATTCTTTTTCTACATTAGGAAATTTCAAATTAAATGGGTTAAAAATTAAATAATTTAGACTCACAATGTTTTAAATTCAATAAAAAAAACCTTTAATTATGGCTAGATTATTATGAATTTATTTTTAAGTTGAAAATAGTAAAACGAAGTTTACATTTTTAATGGCTAAAAAATAATAGTAATAATATATTAATAAATTTATTTATTAAATTTCATATAAAAAATAATATAAAGGAAGACCTAAAACTCTGAATTAAAATTATATTATTGATAAATCATAAACATGTTTCTTTAAAAATAAAATTATCGGAATAAATGATATATTAATTTCAATTTTCATCAAGACTTTCGTATTGAAACAGTTACAATCTGGAAATTTTCAAATTTTGAACGGATCTAGAATTGTTTGGTCAAATCAATTATTGTCCAGATTTCTATACTTAGAGTACAGATCCATTTTAAAAAAAATTTATTTATTTATATTTACAGTTGATAAAATTAAACTGTTTTTAACCAAAAATTTCAACTTCAAATGATTTTAATTTTTAATTGTTTAAATCTTCAAAATTGCACTTCAGTTATTTAAAAAACTAATAAAATCGAACTTGGGCAAATTTTCCTTCTGAAAATTCGTAAAATTCCCGGTTTCTCGGTCCGACGGCCACCTAGTTTTTTATAAAAAATGTTCGATTTTAAAAACTTTTAATTTTTAACTTTATTTAACCTTTAAACTGCATTTTAAAATTCTTTAAATTAAAATATATGCTTAAAAATTAAAAATGTAAAATGGAACATTTTTAAAGTAAAAGATTGTCGAATTACGCATTCTAAACTAAATCATATAATAATTTATAAAAATCACAATTTAGGAAGTTATTTAAAAACGGTTGAAATCACAGTTGGACAAAATTTTCAGAATAAAAATTTTGTAAAATTTCCGTTTAAAAAATAAATTCACTGTCATTTCCCGGTTTCCCCGGTCTTTTCCCGGTTTTCTAGGTTTCCCGGTCCAGCAGCCATCCTGAACCAAATAGTAAAACTTTTATTAAAAGAGATGAATTCTACACCAAAAATATAATAGTAGAATTTTCAACAAAAAATAATTGGATTTTCTTATTCGGTACTAATAACTCAGTTCGCAGAGCGAAAAAATTTTTAACTTTTTTTTACAATTCCCTGAACTAACTGAAAATTATCATTCTCTTCCAAATCATAATCATAGTTGTTATTTTTATTAAAAAAGAAAATCTTTAAATTAATTTTTAATAAAAACTTTAAATTTTTTCTATTCAAATAAATCTTTCTCTGCTTAAAAAAATTATATTTTCACATGAATATTAATTTACGAGTTTGAGTTTACACCGGATTTCAAGATTGCAAGGACTTTGAATATTACAAAATACAAACAAAAATTACAAATAACATCACTTATATTATCGTCATTGTCGTCAATCAAAATTTTGTCATTGTTCGTGTCCTGATTAAATAAACATGTTTTGTTGTGAATGCATCTTTCTTGATTAAAAATTCAACTATCTGGTTGAAATTTGAACTACTTTATTAAAATACATTTTTTTTTGTTTGAAGATTGATGATTTAATTTAAAAATGCATATTTCCGGGTGGAAATTTGAACGTTTCTGTAGAAAATTCAATCTTTTTGGATTTAAAATTTAACAATTTGTTTAAAAATATTCTTTTTTGTTGAAAATTCATATTTTTTGTTAGGAATTCAAATATTTGGTTGAAAATGAATTTATTTGGAGTTATATTGAACTCTTTGGTAGAAAATCAATCATTTTGTTGGAAAATTCCATCTTTTTAGGTTGAAAATTCAACTTTTTTGTTGGTAAATCAACCATTTTGTTGAAAAATTCCATCTTGATGGGTGGAAAATTCAACTTTTTTTGTAGGTAAATCGCCGTTTTCTCTTCCAAAATAAACAACTTCGTTGAAAATTCATGTATTTTTCTGATAATTCATGCTTTTATTGAAAATGTAATTATTTGGTTAGAAAATTATGTTTTTTTTTTTTTGACATTCGCTTTTTTTGGATCAAAATGAATTGCTTTATCTGAAAATTTAACTATTCTATTTCTGACTTAAAATGTATACATTAAAAGTTGCAAATTCAATTATTTGGTAGAAAATTTATACATTTTTGATGAAAATTTGTCTTTTAGGTTAGAAAATTAAACTTAATTAGAAACTTAAAAAATTTAATTAATTAAAAATTCGATAAAAATTAATTTGTTTACTAAAAATTATATTTTTGATTGTAAATTTACCTTTTTTATTAGAAATTCAACTATTTGGTTAAAAATTCAATATTTTTGGTTGAAAATTCGAATTTTGTTGTTGAATCCTAGTGTTTTTGATTTCCAACTAAATATTTTTTTGCTTAAAGTAATAACTAATCCATTATTTTTCGTTGAAAAATCATCTCATCTGGTTAAAAATTAATCTATTGTGTAGAAAATTCAATAATTTTGTTAAAAAGTAATTTTTGTTGATGCTGAAATTTTGTATTTTTTGGTAGAAAATTACACTTTTGGTTTAAGAATTCACGCTTTTTAGTTAAAGATGTAACTGTTTGGTTGAAAATAGATCTTTCTTGGTAGAGAATTCAACTACTTTTCAGGAATTTATTTTTTTGTTAAAGATTCATCTTTAGTGGAAAATTTAACTATTTTCTTCAAAGTTCGTTTTATTTTTAGTTGAAAATTAATTTTTTTAAATTTAAATTTTTTTTTTAAATTTCACTATTCCATTTTAGGTTAAAAATTGATCTTTCTCCGTTCAAAATTCAACTATTTAATTGAAAATTCATATCCTTCGTTGAAAAACTTTTTTGTTTTATTATTAGAAAATTAATTTAATAGGGAATTTTCTTTTAGGTAAATGTTAAACTCTTGTTGAAAATGAATTTCTTTTTATTTTGAAGATTGATCCTTTTTTGTTAAAAATGAAACTGTTTTATAAAAAATTCTAAAATTGGTTAAGAAGTTATTTTTTTGGCTGAAAATGCAGCATTTTAGTTGAAAATTCGCTTTTTTTAGTCGAAAATTTATCTTTTTAGATGAAAATTCATCTATTTCGTTGAGGATATAAAAATTTTCTTGAAAAATCCTTTGTTCTTCGTTTAATTCAACTGCTTAAAATTGTGGCTTTTGGTAGAAAAGTGATCTTCCAATTCTCTTCTAAAAAAATTCGTCTTTTTGGATTGAAAAGTTAACTGTTTTTGGTTGAATTTTAATCTTTTTGTTAGAACATTCGATCATTTCGTTGAAAATGCATATTTTTAGGTTGAAAATTCAAACTAGATACATGTTTTGATGAATATGTTTTTTTTAGTAGAAAATTTAACTGGTTAAAATATTCGCCTTTTAGGATTGAAAATTCAACTGTTTTTGTTTGAATTTTAATCTGTTTGTTGGAAGATTGGACTATTTGATTGAAAACGCCTTTTACCGTAGAAAATCTTATAATCTTAGAAATTTAAAGTGTTTCATGCTGAATGAAATATGATATTTACATTTATTTTATTAACAATATTTTGTACCCGTATTACTCTATTTTTTTATAAAACTCTAAAAAATCTTGCACTTACTTTAATTTCTTAAAAATAAATTGAATCTATTCTATGAATTGGAAAAGGTAAAAATGTAAGTTCAGACTGCGTTAAAAATAGAATATCAATTATGTCAAAGTATTTTCCGACTAGCATTGTTACCAAGCAGAGTGACATTTGACACACATGAATCGTGAATAGTTCATTTTACAGAGTCTTAGTTGTCTCCAGCATTGCATTACGCTATTATAATCTATTCTTCATTTGTCTTTTTCATAATATCTCCGGCATACCTACATAAATATGCAACTCTACTTATTTGCTTTTTTTGCAAAGAGATGACTCAACAAGTAAAAAATTCATTCAGTAATGCATGTAATTCGATAATATACACGTGCATAAAATTAAAAAACAATTTATGATGCAACACACTGATAAGTTTCCTTGAGCTTACTTTAATTCAGAAATTAATATCTCCCGTGGAAATAAAGCAAAACGTCTATTGCAATGACTTCGCAATTTCATTTTCAGTGATTCATCAGATTTATCAGTCAAATCCCAAGTTGTATAATTTATTATCGACACTATTTCGCAATTATTTATTAATTATTTAATTATTGTACGGATAAAATTCGATTCCCAGAAACAATAGAAAAGAATTCCCTGACTGCTTCATTATTTTAGTTGAAAAAACTTTTTTGTTTTTCAAAATTTAACTTTTTTTTTAAATGATATTTTCTTTGGTTGAAAATTAAATGTTTACACTTACAACCGAAGCATTACATGTTGGTTAAAAATGTATCTTCTTCAATTGAAGATTCAACTATTTGGTTTAAAATTTCTTAAATTGAAATATTTAGTATAAAATAATTCTTCTTTCTTGAAGTATCATCCGTTTAGTTGAAAATGAAATTATTTTGTAAACAAATATTTTATTTGGTTGAAAATTAATTTTGTTACTGAAAATTTAACCATTATATTTCAAGTTAAAAATTCGTTTTTTTTTTTGTAAAAACGTAACCTCATTACTTGAATCTTCCTTCATTCAAATATTTCGCATTTTTTTTTAAACAAACGGTTCGAAATATGTATACAGTTTCGTGAATTTATTTCAAATAATTTTTTTCAGTTTCTAGAGATTTAATTATTATATTGAATTAAGAAAGATTCGACAAATCATATTACAAGAAACTCACCATCAATTGATTAAATAATTCATTAAACAAACTAAAAAAAAACAAGTTAATCATTTCTTGAATTTCATGAATTTGAATACAAATTGTATTTTTATTTTATGTTCTTATACTTAAAATTCTACGCATATCCAGGTAAAATGATTGTAAGTTCTAATATTAAATTCAATTACAAACACAAAAAAATTACATTTTTCAAAAGTTACATCAATTCTCAACCAAACAGTTGAATTTTCAACTAAAAAGTATCCATTTTCAACTAAATAGTTGAATTTTGGTATAAAAAAGATCAGTTTTCAAATAAAAATAGAATAGTAAAATTGACAGTTAAAAAAATTATTTTCCTGTAAAAAAAACAACAAATTTTCAACCAAAATGATGAATTTTCAACCGGAATAGATGCACTTAAAAAAAAGATTTATTTTTAACAAAAGAGTTTAACTTTGAACTAAGTATTTCTACTTTCAACCCAAAAGATGAATTTTCAAACAAGACCAAATAGTTAAATTATGAACGAAAATGTCAATTTTCTACCAAAAATGGACTAGTTAAATTTCCAGTTAATAAGTAATTATTTAACTAAACCGATGAATTTTATTCTAAAATGATGAATCCTGAACTAGAATAGTTAAATTTTTTACTAAAAAGATTAATTTCCAACGCAGAAGATTAATTCCTACTAGAAACACAAATTTTTAACAAATTACATGAATTTTCACATAAAAAAAGACAAAATGTCAACCAAACAAGTTAATAATTAAATTATCATTAAAAACAATTTGATGCAAAATCCTGTTAAACAAAACAAGAACCCAACGACCAAATTTGGACCACAAGGAATAAAAGAAAACCAAAAATCCTATTGTAATCTGAAAAAAAAAGAGGAAAGAAAAATGAGAAGGCAGCCAACCAGGATTTTTAGTTTTCGTTTATTCGTTGTGGTCCAAATTTAGTCGTTGGATTCTTGTTTTGTTTAACAGGATTTTGCATCAATTTGATTATTGGACGTTAAATGGGATTTTTAATTTGGATTTTTGTCTAATTTAAATTTCGTAAATTTTGATTTTTAGTTAAAACAATGATTGTTCAACCAAAGAAATTAATTTTTATCTAAAATTATGGAATATTCAGTTGAAATAGTTACATCTTCAGTTTAAAAAAATATATTTTCAACCCAAAAAAAAGAATTATCAACTGAAAGTAATGAATCTTTAGGTTAAATGTTTGAATTCTGTACTAAAAAGATTAATTTTAAACCACAAAAAAGGTTTTCAATCAAGAAGACTAATTTTTGCCAAAAATACAAATCTTCAACCAAAAAATATAATTTTTAAATAAAATGATGAAACATTCAACTATAATAGTTACATTTACAGTTTAAAAAAAATTAAATCAACAAAACATTAAAATTTTAAATAAAAAACAGTCAAATTCGTAAAAAAAAAAAGAATTTTCAATATAAGTTTTTTTAACTAAGAAAAATTTCTCTCTGAAGAGGGAAAAAATTGCAACAAGAAAAAATTTGAATAATAATTTCCAACCTACAAAAAATTCTATATATAAAAGTTACATTTTCAAACAAGGTGATGAATTTTCAACTAATATGATGAATCTTCAATTGGAATAGCTGAATTTTAAATAAAAATAATAAATTGATTTGAACCAAGTAGTTTCATTTTTAACCAAAGAGATAAATTTTCAACTAAAATGATGAATATGTACCCCGAATACATGAATTTTCAACAACAAAAATGAATTTTCACAAAAGAAGATTAATTTTTAACCACAAAGAGGATTTTTCAATCAAATAGTTGAATTTTGAAATAATAAAGATTTTTTTTTAGAAACAATTGAAGTTAAATTCTCAGTTAAAAAATTAATTTTCAACCAAACTGATGAATTTTTAACTAAAATGATGAATCTTCAACTGCAATATGTAGTTGTTTAAAAAAACAATACGAATTTTCAACTAAGATTATGAATCTTTAACTCGAATGGTTGAATTTCCAAGCAAAACGATTAATTTTCAACTAAAAATATAAATTGTCAACAAAAATTAAATATTTAAATTTTCAGGTAAAAGAATGAATTTTCAGGTTAAAAAATCCATTTTTAACTAAAAGTGATGAATCTTTAACTACATTAACTGAATTTTGTACAAAAATATTAAGTTTTACCCACAAAGAAGAATTTTCCAAAACCAACTAAGAAAATTTTTTTTTTTAAATAGAATAAACCAAAACAGATGAATTTTCAATTGAAAAAGACAATTTTTTAACCAAAAATTAATTAGTTACATTTTTAGTTCAAAAAATTAATGCTAAATCAAAGAGATGAACTTTTAACAGAAGTGGTGGAACATTCAACTCGAACAATTACATTTTCAGTTAAAAACCGTTAAGTTTAAAAAAAAAAAAAAAAAAAACATTTTCAATGAAAGAGTTTAACTTTTAAAAATTTTCAATTGTTGAATTTGCAAGGAAAGAAAAAATTTTTAACCAAAATAAAAACAATGAATTTTTAATTAAAATTCATGAATTCTTAACCAAGCACTTGAGTTTTCAACTAAAAATGATCAATTTTCAACCAAAAATAGAATACTTAAATTTTCAGTTAGAAAAATGAATTTCAAATAAAAGAATGAATTTTCAAAAATAGTTAAATACAGCAATGTAAAGCTTCTTTGACAAATGAAGAATCACATTGTGATGAATCTTTAACTAGATTACTTGAATTTTGTACCAAAAGATTAAGTTTTAACCACAAAGAAGAATTTTCCAAAATAAAATAAGAAAAAAAAACCAAAAAAGATGAATTTTCAATTAAAAAAAAAACATTTTTAAACAAAAAATTGAATAGTTAAATTTGTAGTTTAAAACATGAATGCTCAATCAAAGAGATGAAATTTTAACTAAAATGGTGGAACATTCAACTCGAGTAATTACATTTTCAGTTAAAAAGAATTAATTTTCAAAAAAAAAAACATTTTCAATAAAAGAGTTTAACATTCTAAAATTTTCAATTGTTAATTTTCAAAGAAAAAGATTAATTTTCTATAAAAAAGAATGAATATTCAATAAAATACATGAATTCTGAATCGAGCACTTGAGTTTTCAACTAGAAATGATAAATTTTCAACTAAAAATAGAATAGTTAAAATTACAGTTAAAAAAATTAATTTTAAATAAAAAATGAATTTTCAAGAAAATAGTTAAATACAGTAATATAAGGCTTTTTTCAAGAATGAAGAATCATATTGCGATTAATCTTTAATTAGATTAACTGAATACAACGTATACACAAAATAAATTATATTATAACTAATCAATTCGATTTTTAACAGAGTAGTTAAATTTTCAGTTGGAACAATAATTTTTAACAAAAAAAAAATGATGTTTCAACTAAAATGATGAGTCCTCAAACAAAAAAATTAATTTTTAAGAAAGTAGTTCAAGTTTTAATCAAGGAGTTGAATTCTTAATATCAAAAGATCAATTTTTAACGTAAAATGTAATAGTTGATATTTTCAGAAGAGATTTTAATTAAAAATAAAAACAGTTGGATTCAACTAACAAAGGCAAATTTTCCACAAAATACATCAATTTTCAACTAAATAGTTAAATTGTTTAATATTTGAAAGGAAAGTATTAATCTTTACAAAACAGTTTAATTTTCAACCAAAAAATGTGAATTTTCCACAAAGGAGTTCATTTTTTATCGAAATTTCAATTTTTAATAACACAGTTGGATTCTTAAATATAAAAATGTGAAATTTCTACGGAAGGAGATACATTATCAAACCAGAATTATGAATGTTTACAAAAATGGTTGAATTTTTAATTAAAAAAAAATTGTGTCAAGTAAGAAACAAAACTTTAATTGAACTATTGAATTATGAAGCTAAAAAGTCGACTTTTTAAGAAAACAGTTACATTTTTTAAGAAAAATGATATAGTTTCTGATTAAGTTGCATCCCTTCAATTCGCATTTAAGTGGACAAATGGGAAAGAAAGGAAAGACTATGAAGCCTATGATAAATAAATAGAAATCTTGATAATTTATAGACTAAAGAAAAACGTATTAAATAAACATTGAATTTTATTTTTAAAACTGGATCTTATGAAACTATTTTGGAACTATTTTTAAAGTTTGTGACACTATTTACACTATTTTTTATGTCTAAAGTGAGTCAGAGGACCGATGTTAATTATATTTAAAAGAAATCATTCCCCTATTTCCCCCGTTTTGAGATCATTTTGTGCTGTGAAGTCTAAGTTCATCATAGAATGAACTATTTAACTTTTTCAAACACTCAAAATCGTTAATATAAAGATTAAATTTAAAATCCCTGAAAAATAAAATATCTCAATTTTAATGTATAGAAATCTTGAAAATAAAAACAAGAACCCAGCGACCAAATTTGAACAACCACCATAAAATGTTCCTACTGTAATTTAAAAGAGATCCTTTTTATTAAAAAAAATTTCCATTTATTTTTTTATTTCTTCCCTCTTTTTTCGTTTTTAGGAATTTTTGTTAAAGAGGACCTTTTTTTAAAGGGAATCTTCAACAAGATTAACTAAATGTTGTCACAAAAAATATAAGTTTTAACCACAATAAAGTATTTTTAATCAAGGTGGTAAATTTTTACCAAAAATTACGAATTTTCAGTTGAAAAAAAATTTTCTAATAAAAATTGAATAGAGCAATTTTTATTTAAAAAATTATTACTTAATCAAAGAGATGAAGTTTTAACTAAAATGATAGAACATTAAACTCGAATAGTTACATTTTCAGTCAAAAATAATTCATTGTCAATTTTAAAAAACAGATGTTTTCAATAAAAAAGTTTAACTTTCAAACATATTTAATTGTTGAATTTTAAAGCAACAAGATGAATTTTCAACCAATAAGTTTAATTTTCTACAAAAAAAAAACGAATTTTCAACAAAATACATTTCCAGGTATATAAAAATTTCCAGATTCTCCTTTTTATACTATTAATAGAAATTCTAGCTTCGAGTTTACCGATTTGGCTATTATTTTAATCTTGTAATTTAACAAAAAAAAAAAAAAAAAAAAATACGGAGATAAGTAAAAAGGAGGAAATTCCATAAATAATAGTAACTGCAGATATCAATAAAGAGCGTAAATAGCAAGAATAATTGCAATTATTTCGGTATTCATGGCTGCAAGTTATTCTAATCTGCAGTGTTTGCTTTTGATTAGAGAACGGTTTCGTTCCAAATGAACATATAAATTATTATTGATTTATCTGCCTCACTCTTGAACATTAAACTTGGCGTACTCGCTTATCTATAATTAAACATGCGACACAAAGCTAGACCGGACATCCTTAATGATAATTTACATATAAATTCATTAGATGGTACATTCAACATTCTATAAAACTGCAACAAGAGAAATAATAAATTTCAAAAATCATAAAATACCTTTCATCCTGTGTAAAAACAGGGGGGCCTTTGTGTTTTGTGATTTCTTCATCTGTGTGGACTCCAACTACCAAGTAATCTCCCAAAGCTTTTGCTTGCCGCAGTGAATTTGCATGGCCAAAGTGCACCATATCATAGCTGCAACAAATAGTGTCAACTCTATCAAGGACGATTAAGCTTTTATTAATTATTATCGCGTGACATTCATGTACGTTTGTATTCAAATTGAGATTAAAATTACAGAAATTAAAATTGGAGGAAAAACCAATTTAAAATTCTATTTAACGTCCAATGATCATGTCAATGTATAGAATTTTGAAATAAAAATGATATAGTTTCTTATCAGGTTGTATCCCTACATTTCGCATTTAAATTGGCAAATGAGAAAAAAAAGGAGAGTCTGTGAAGCCTACGATAAATAAATAGAAATTTTGATAATTTATAGACTAAAGAAAAACATTTAAAATAAACATTGAAATTTTGAACTTTTATCAATGGTCAAAAATTGAAAATTCCCTATTTGTATCCGAAATTTTAATTCTTTTCGAAAATTTTCCATTTCAACTTATTTCAAGAATTATAACTTTTTGGAAAAATTCCCTGTTTTAATGCATAATTTAATTTTTTCAAATTGCTATTCTCCTGGATAAATTCCAGTTCCAACTCAGAATTTGTTAAAAATTGAAAATTCCTTCTTCAAATCCGGAATTTTAATACTTTTCGAAAATTTTCCGTTTTCAAAAAGAATTAGAATTTTTGTAAAATTCCCTGTTCCAATTTATAACTTTAATTTTTCTCAACAATATCCCGTTTCAACTTAGAATTAGAATTCATTCTAATACAAAATTCCCTGTTTCAGCTCGGAATTTATTTAAATGTTAATATTCCCTGTTCCAAGAAGAATTATAATTCTTTCGGATAAGTACCAGTTTCAATTTAGAAATGGTTAAAATTTGAAAATTCTTTGCTTCAACTCAGAATCATAATTCTTTGGAAAAAATTTCCTGTTCCAATTCAAAATTTTGTTCCTTTTCGAAAATTTGCAGTGCTAGCTCGGAATTCGTTCAAATTAGAAATTACAGGTTATTATTCTGAATTATGTTATGTTAAATTATTTTTATTTTAAATAGTTGAAAAATCCTTAAAATGTTTCAAAATTCTATTTCAAGATCTTGAAACATCTACATGTTGTTTCGAATTTTTTCAAATTCAAAAATATTATTAAAAGTTTTGCACAACTTCTAAATATCTTTTTAAATTATTCGAATTTCAAATAATTAAAAAAAATCATTTTTAATTTTCTTAGCAATCTTAAAAAATTTTATTATTAAAAAAGGTTCTAAATTTCATGTTCGAAATCTGCCACAATCTAAATTTGGTTTCAAATTAGGCCGTGGAATATTTGCACCGATATTTTGGTAATAATAGCCGGGCTTTATCGGTACACATAGACACTTCGTTTAAATTATTTGAAATCATTTCAAATTTGTATTTAATTTTGAATTTTTTCAAAACTTCTAAATATTTCAACAACTTACTCGATTTTTTCTAAGAATAACAGGTGTTCAATTTTTATTTCTACATAAAAATTTAAGAAGTTGCCTCACAAATTAAATTTTTTTTAAATAGAACAATTAAAAGTGTAATTTTCAAAGTTTAGTTTTTTTGTTCCGTTTTGATTATTTTATTTGTAATTACTGATTTTAAATGTACAATTAGATATTTCTAAATATTAAGTAATTGTTCTTCTTTTTAATTAAAAATTTTTTAATTACGTGGTTTAGGAATGGAATATTTTAGACTGCAATTTAATAAAAGCCTTTAATTATTTTTAACTTCAAAATCTAGAAGTTCTAAAACTATGAACTGATGCCGAATCGTTTTATATACTCAATTATTATTTATGTTAAAAATTTTAGAGTGTAATTCAAATGTTAAAATTATTAATTAATTCATATTCAAAGTTGATCAACTAACAATGTTTGTTATAAAAAATCTTCGATTTTAAACGTTTCTAATTTTTAAATGTTTAAGTCTTTAAAATTGCATTTTGAAATTCTTTTAATTCCAATACGCATTCTAAACTGAATTCTATCATAATTAAAAATAATCATAATTTAACTCATTTTTTAAAAAAGGGTTGAAATCTAAGATGGGCAGATTTTTTTCTACAAATTTGTAAAACTCCCGGTCCCCGTGTTGAGATAATTTTGTGATGTAAAGTCTAACTTCATCATAAAATAAGACATTTTACATTTTCAAATATTCAAGATCGTTGATTGAAAAGATTAAATTTAAAATCGCTAAAAATTTAAATACCTCAATTTTAAATTTATAGAATTCCTAAAAATAAAAACAAGAATCCAACTACCAAATTTGCACAACTACCATAAATAGTTTTTTTTTTTAAATCACAAGATTGCAATAGAAGCCAAATTGTCAAACTCTAAGCTACAATTTACGTTAATGATATAAAAAAGAGTCTGAAAATTTTTATTAATCTGTAAATGTCAGGGAACTTTTATTTAAAGCCAGAGAATTTTTTCGAAAGCGGTCTTAATTTTTTTTAATTGCTATATAAAATAGAATAACAATATGATTCTTCATTTTTCAAAAAAGTTTATATTACTGTATTTAACCATTTTGTTGCAAATTAGTGTTTTTTTAATTTGAAATTAATTTTTTTAATTGAAAATTTAACTATTCTATTTTTAGTTAAAAATTGATCATTTTTAGTTGAAAACTCAAGTGCTTGGTTGAGAATTCATGTATTTTATTGAAAAATCGTTATTTTTTGTAAAAAATTAAGCTTCTTCCTCGAAAATTTAACAATTCAAAATTTTAGAAAGTTAAACTCTTTTATTGAAAATGTGGGTGTTTTTTTGTTGTTGCTGCTGCTGTTGAAAATTCACTGTTTTTAACTGAAAATTAAATTAAATTTGAGTTTAATGTTCTATAATTTTAGTTAGAAGTTTATATCTTTAATTGAGTAATCATTTTTTAAACAAAAATTGAACTATTCAATTTTTGGTTGAATTTTTTTAAATTGAAAATTCGTCATTTTTGATTTGGTACAAAATTAAATTGTTTTGCAGAAAAGTAGTGTTTTCTTTTTAAATTGGGAATAAATACAATCTACTTAGTTCAACATTTTTAGAAACGTACAAAATGTACACTAAAAATTAATCAAATTTTTTAAACACTTTTTTTAATTTTCAACCTAGAAAGAATTTTTTACCAAATGCTCGAATTTTTAAATGAAAAAGATTTTAATTCTAAATCAAAATCAGTTAAATTGAAGAACAAAAAATATTTTTGTACGGAAAAATTAAATTTTAAACTAAATAGACGAATGATCAACCATCAAAATAAACTCTTATCAAAGTAGATCAACTTTCAATCAAGTAGTTGAATTTTCGACCAAATTCTCAAAGAAAAATATAATAGTTGATATTTTAAGCGAAAAATATTTTTAAAATTTTTATAAAAAACTGTCGAATTCAATAAAAAAGACCGATTTTCAACAATCCGAACAGTTGAATTTTCAATTAAAATAATTAATTTTCCACGAAAAAAGCACGACGAATCGAATTTTCCATTTAAAAACGTGCATTTTTAATTCAATAACAGTTCAATTTAACCCAAAAAAATCAAATATGCAACGAAATAATTAAATTTATACCAAAAATGAATCTTCAATCATAGAACTGAATATTACATCTTTCAAATTAGAGTCGAATCTTTTACAAAATGTTTTATATTTTTAGCCCAAAATGTCGATTTTCCAGAAAAATTGAATTTTCGATAAAAAAAGATGACGTATCTGAAAAATCTTCCAGCCAAAAAGACGATTTTTTTTAGAATACAATCGAATTTTAACTCGAAAATTTGAAATTTGAAAACAAAAGTTTATTTTTAACGACAAGAAGAATAAACAACAAAAAAGTTGAATTTTCAACAAAGAAAAGGACTTTCTCAGAATTTTCGACAAAAAAGAAAGAAAAATTTTCAACTAAAGAAGATTTTTTTTTAAGAAATTATTTGAATATCCAACAAAATAATTCAATTTTCAACCAACTAGTACGATTTTTAACCAAAAAAAAAGGAATTAAAAGGTAGAATAACAGTATTTGAAAATTTTTCTACCCAAAAATGCGATTTGTTTTCGAATTCAGTTGAATTCGTAACCCGAAAAGTTGAGTTTTCAAACCCGAAAAAGAAATAAATTTTCAACCAAAAATGCAATAGTTATAATTTTAATAAAGAAAATAATAAATTTTGATTTAATAAATCGAATTTTTAACAGAATTGTTAAATTCTAAATCAAATTTTCGACGAAAAAAAAAATTGTAAGGAAAAAAATAAACGTTCACCAAAAAATGGAACGAATATATTTTCGTTTAAAAAACTTAATTTTGATTAAAAAAATCTCATTTTCAACAGAATAGTTAAATTTTCAGCAACAACGACAACAAAAGGTTTTTGATTAAAAAATTTCATGCCAAAAAAAAGTTTTATACAAAACAGTCGGATTTTCAAAACCAAAAATATGGATTTTTAGAAAAAAGTTTTAATTCGACCTAACAGTTGAATTTTCACCCAAAAAATAAATAAATTTTCAACTAAAAATGGAATAGTTATAATTCAGATTAAAAAACTAGTTTTTGGTACAAAAAAGAATTTCCAACAAAATAGTTATATTTTCGATCAATGAAATTGACTTTTAACAAAATAAATTAACTTTCAATCAAGAAAAAATACATTTCAAACAAAAAATCGTAGCTATAATTTCAGTTTAAAGAAGTTAATTTTTGTTTAAAATAAACAAATTTACAACAAATTAGTTAAATTTTTATTCAAGAAAATTGACTTTTAACAAAATACCTGAATTTTCAGCAAAGAAAAAAAATTCAACTAAAAATTGAATGGTTGTAATTGAAGTTTAACAAAATAATAATTTTTGATTTAAAAAAATAATTTTTAAGAAAATTGTTAAATTTTTAATAGAAATTAATTTTTATCAAGATATGTGAATTTTCAAGAAAAAAAATTCCTTTCAACCAAAAATGGAAGTTATAATTTTAATTAAATAATCATTAATTTTCGAATTAAAAAAACAAATGAAAATTTTTTTTGCTGTTTTATCCAAGAAAGATGGCTTTCCTATATTAACAAAAAAAGAATTTTTAATCCAAAAAGACGCATTTTCAATCAGGAAAAATGATTTTTTGACAAATTGGTTGAATTTTCAACAAAATTATTTAATTTTCAATCAACTAGTAGAATTTGTAACCGAAAAGAATTAACTTTCAACCATGAACAGTTAGATTTTCTTTTGATTTCTAATTATTCTGGTCACGTTTAAGCAAAAAAGAAAAAACGACAAAAAGTAGAAGGCTCTTGAAAACACGAAAAAAATCAGAATTTAAAAAATGGGAATATGGTAGAGTGTAAAGTCTGTGAAATATAGGTGAAAGTTTTTAATTTCTAAATATTGGAATCCTTTCCTCAAATTTAAATATATACAAAATAATATTTTGCCAACTATACTTTCACCGATAATTATGAAACCGATCATAATCAAGTCACAAATTAGAAACAGTAAAATTAAAAATGCCTTAAAAAGTAGCACATTGAAGACATTTCTGTAGTACTATCATAAATTAAAATTCATTTTTCTAAGTACTGTGTGTCTTTTGAAATGAATACAATACATCCTAATTAAAGCCGTATTCCGAAAATCGTTAATACACTATTAAAGTCCAAGGCAAAGACTCCATCGTTAACCTTAGCACCGAAATTGATCGTTTTTCCATGCAAATGTGAGTCTCTAACGTAATATATGCAGAGACAAAGATAAATGTGTATGCACCAACTGCAATGTTGGCAAATAATAAAAACTTTTTAAAAAAACAGATCGAAACTCGTTATTATGACAGAGGGTTTCCGCAAAAAGATGAGGAAGGGCTAAAAGGCACCGATCAGGATAACGAAAGACATGATTCATCAAGTAAATTCAATAATATTCTGTGATTTCTGTGAAAAACTGGACTTACCATCCATCGCACCAAACGCGAACTTCGTTCCGTTTTTCCGTCATTATGGAGTCTGAGAGTAAATTTCGTCTTCACAATAGTAAAACTGTTGTCTAATTGATCTAACTCATTACACGAAGGCACAATTCACAATCCACAATGTGATTATAACCTCAAAATCGAGTTAGCAATTCCACGAAACACACGACGCACCAGTCTACACCAGTGACCAGAGCCACTGCGCAACAACACTTCATCATCCGATTCCGCGCCTTTTAATCCATCCTCCCACCATTTGACCTTCATTGAACGTCAACCTGACGTCAACCGGTCAACACAACGTCAGACGTGGAAGTATGTACTGCAAGTTGCTGGCAAGTTCTTGTGGAATCGCAATTATATCTCTCGAACCGGTAGAGTGATCCTGATTTATCAGGAAATGTCCTGATTTTTCATGTCCAAAAACAAAAATTTGCGATTTTTATTGCAAGGTCCTTAATTTCTTTGACAATTTCGGAGAGCGCTGTCTCAGTATGACTGACAGCAGCTGTCAGTGACTGTTCAATTCAATTTCAAAAACTTGACACGTATGCAATATTACTTTTATTTAAAAAGAAAGGAAAACATCGAATTTTGCTTTAAAAAATGGAAGTGTATATTATTATGTAAAGGAAAATTTATTGACCTCGAAAAGGATGAGAATAAACATACAATTATCTTTGTTTTGTTCAACATTCAAGAATTTTATTAAAAACAAAAAAGTAAATCTGGTTGTTTGAAAATTCAACTATTCAACTCAAACATTAATTTTTTTAAATTGAAATTATAACTATTCCATTTTTGGTTTGAAAACCAAAATTTTCGTTGAAAATTCATGTATTTTTTAAAAACTAATTGTTTTGAACTGAAGTTCTAACTATTCCATTTTTACTGGAAATTTTTTTGCAGGTAAAAATTCAACTATTTGGTAGAAAATTAATTTTTTCTATAAAAAAGTTAAATTCTATCGTTAAAAATTTAACAATTGTCTCGAAAATTCCTTTTTTTTAACAAAAATTAATTCTTTGAACTGAAATTATAACTATTCCATTTTTGGTTGTAAATTTATTTATTTTTGGGGTTAAATTTCACATATTTGGTTGACTATTAACTTTTTTCAAATTCTATTGTTAAAAATTTGACTTTAATTTTTCGCTGAAAATTTTCATTTTTCGTTGAGAATTCATGTATTTTTTAAAGATTTAATTTCTTTTGTTAAAAATTTAATTATTTTGTTAAAAAGTAATTTTTTATCAGAAATTAATTTTTTTGAACTGTAATTATAACCATTACATTTTTGGTTGAAAACTTTTTTGTTGAAAATTTATGTATTTTGTTTAAAGTTAATTACGTTTTTTTTAATCAAAAATTAATTTTTTTAAACTGAAATTATAACTATTCCACTTTTGGTTTGAAAAAAATTGTTTTTGGTTGAAAATTTATGTATTTTGTTAAACGGTCATTTATTTGGTTAAAAATTGAACTATCTTGTTAACATTGTTTTAAAATAAAAATTAATCGTTTTAAACTGAAGTTATAACTATTCGATTTTTGGTTGAAAATTTATTTTGTTGGGAAGTGAAAATTCAAGCATTTGGTAGAATATTAACTTTTTTCTTTAAATTAGTTAAATTCTATTGTTAAAAATGTAACAATTGTCGTGAATTTTTTTTTAACAAAAATTAATTTTTAAATTGAAATTATAACAATTACATTTTTGGTTAAAAATTTATTTATTTTTGGGGTTAAATTTCAACTATTTGGTGAATATTAACTTTTTTTCTAAAAAAGTTAAATTCTATCTTTAAAAATTTGACAATTTTATTGAAAATTCGTTTGTTTTGTAATAAAAAATTAATTTCTTTTAACCGTAATTACATTTTTAGTTGATTTTTTTAAATTCATGTATTTTGTTCAAAGTTAATTTCCCTGGGGAAAACTACTTTGTTGAAAATTACTTTTCTTTTTATCAAAAATTAATTATTTTAAACTGAAATTATAACTATTCTATTTTTGGTTTGAAAAAATTTTTTTTTCGTTGAAAATCCATTAATTTTGTTAAACACTAATTTCTTTGGATAAAAATTGAACTATATTTTGTTGAAAATTCTTTTTTCTTCAAAAATTAATTATTTTCAACTTAAGTTATAACTACTCCATTTTTGGTTAAAACCATTTGGTGGAATATTAACTTTTTTCTTTAAAAAAGTTAAATTTAATCGTTAAAAATTTAACAATTGTCGTGAAAAATTTTTTATTCAACAAAAATTAATTTTTTAAACTAAAATTATAACTATTCCATTTTTGGTTGAAAAATTATTTATTTTTGGGGTTAAATTTCAACTATTTGGTGGACTATATTAATTTTTTTCTGAAAAAAGTAATATTCTGTCGTCGCAAATTTGACAATTTTTTTGAAAATTCGCTATTTTTTAAAATTAAAAATTAATTTCTTTTAACTGAAATTATAGCTTCAACTTTTCGTTGCAAATTATTTTTTGTTGTTGAAAATTCATGTATTTTGTAAAAAGTTTATTTCCTTAGGGAAAACTATTTTGTTGAAAATTTTTTTTCTGTTAAAAATTAATTTGTTTAAACTGAAATTATAACTATTCCAGTTTTGGTTCAAAAAATTCTTTGTCCTTGAAAATTTTTGGTTAAAATTGTGTTTATTTTTAGGGTGAAAATTTAACTACTTGGTCGAATATTAACTTTTTTCTTAAAAATTCATATCTTTGGTTTAAAAATTTAAATGTTTGGCAGAAATTTCGTCTTTTTGGCTCGAAATTCGAAATTTTGGATGAAATTTTTTTTCTTTACAATGTGACAAATATTTTTTAGTTGAAAATTGTCTTTTTTTATTGAAATTATTTTTTCTTTTTCTTTGAAAATTCATGTATTTTGTTAAAAGTAAAATTCGGTCGTTAAAAATTTAAAAATATTCGTGAAAATTCGTTTTTTTCATCACAAATTAATTTTTTTAAACTGAAATTATAACTTTTCTATTTTTGGGTGAAAATTTATTGTTTCTTCGTTGAAAATGAATGTATTTTGCTAAAAGTTAATTTCCTTGGAGGAAACTATTTTGTTGATAATTCGATTTTTATCAAAAATTAATTTTTTTAAGGTGAAATTATATCTGTTTTAATTTTTCATTGTCAATTATTTTCGTTGAAAATTCATATATATTTTTTTAAACGGTAATTTCTTTGGCTAGAAATTTAAATCTTTTGTTGCAAATTCGTTTTCTTCTTTATCAAAAATTAATTTTTTTAAACTGAAATTATAACTATTCCATTCTTGAAATTAATTTTTTCTGAAAAAGGATCTTCTCCTTCGCTCCGCTAAGAATAGAACCACGGAACTACCGATTGCCGCTCCATTTTTAGTTAAACATTTTTTTCCGTGGAAAATTCATGTATTTTGTTAAAAGTTAATTTCTTTGATTGAAAATTTAATTATTTTGTTGAAAAGTGATGCTCATCAACAATTAATTCTTTAAAACTGAAATGATAACTTTTCTATTTTTGGTTACAAATTTATTTTTTGAAAATTAATGTATTTTGTCAGCACTAATTTTGTGTCAAAAAAATATAGTGAAAATTTTGAAACAAAGCTAAATATCCAACTGATATGCGGAAGTTTTTACAAAGAGAAAAATTTTTGATTTTAATTTAATGTTTTTAATTTTTTAAAATTTAGGCTTTTAATTTTTATTTCTTTCGTTCTAATTTTTTATACAAGAAAAAACGCGCGCTTCCTATTTATGTTCCACAATTTTTAAGGAATTTTTAATTCTGTTTTTACGGTTTGCTATAGCCCCAGTCTGAAACTCTTATTTTCGTTCAGGTGTCCGTTCAAGCATTTGTCTATGAAAAATTAATTTTTTCTACACTTAAAAGAAAAAAATATTTGGTTTGAAAAATAAAATTTGTCAACAGATTTTCGAGTCAAAAAGTTCTTGAGTTTCAATATTTTTGTTGAAAAATATTTATTTTTTTCATAAATAATGTTTTTTCTGAAAATATTCAATGTTAATTTAATCCAAATTCCATCGTTTTTTCTTTTGATTTCTTAAGATTAAATCTGCACCTGCCCGTTGGTGTGAAGAGATAATTTTTTTATATTCTGAAAAACGAAAATTCACGTGTCTTTTTCAAAACGTCGCAAGATATGAAAAACGTAAAAGAAATAAAATCATTTTTCTAAAAAACGGTCTCTTGACACTTTTTTCTATCTCGTCTTATTTTCGATATTTTTGGGAAAATATTGATAAAATCTTTTAGGATTGATTTTTTTTCTCAAGAAAACAATTTTTGGGTGTCTAAAAAATCAAGAAAAGCAGACTTTAACAGTCCTTTTCTGTTTTTCATCGCAATAAAATTTTACATTGTTAAACACCAAAAATTTTTGAGGATTTTTTACACGTTCTCGCTAAAAGGTTTTTGAGCATTTTAAAAGGCTTCAAAAGGATAAAAAAATTATAATGATTTTCGAAGAATATTAAAAATGACTTTTAATTCTGAGCAATTACTTTCAATAGAATATTTTTAAAAATTGGAAAGGATTTTCAGAACTGCCAAAAAAGAATGTATAAGATTTGAAATTTCAATAAGGTTAAAGCAAAATATAGGGTTAAAAAATTTAAGCGATTTAAGGTTTTGAAAGGTTTAAGGATAATTGAACAATTTTCTTAAGATACCTGAGAAAAATGTTTAATCATTTTTAAATTTAAAAAATAGTTTAAAAAGAATATTTAAAAAGATTTCAAAAGAAATACAGGTTTTGATAAATGAATAACAATTAAACAATTATTAATTTTTTACGACTAAAAATAAAATTATAATCTAATATAAACAATTTTCAGTTAAAACACATTATAATCGTTCAGTTTTTCTTGTTTCTGAATTGAATATGATAGCTAGGATTTAAAATTTTCGAATTTTCGAACTGTGAAACTTATCAATAGTTAAATGTTTTAATTTTACAGCTTAACGGCATTTAATTTAAATTGTTCACTTGAAATATGCCAGAACCTTCCATTTTATATGCGTAGATTCTTGAGTTTTAATTAAAAAATTGTAAACGTAAAAATTGTAAAAACGAAAACATCTTCAGATTCAAGAGTTCGAATGTTTCAATCACAATGACCGTCAAATTTTGTTCCTGGGATAAAACGGACACCCTGCTATTGGTGCAAAAATTATGGCGAATTTTTAATCTGTATAATTGAATAATTGAACATTCATCTTTTTGGCTGAAAATTAATGTTTTTGGTTCAAAATTCAACTATTTGGTTGAAAGATAAATTGTTTTCTTACAAATTCATCCTATGGTAGAAAGTTCAACTATTGCAGTAAAAAGTGCATCCTTTGTAGAAAATTATTTTTAACTGAAAATTTAACTATTCCATTTCCGTTAAAAATGTATCCTTTTTTGAAAATTGAACTATTTGGTTGGCAATTGATTTTTTCTTTAGTTAAAAGTTCAATTAGTTATTTAAAAACTCATATTTTTGGTTGTAAATTCAACTACTTGTTTAAAAATGCATCTATATTGTTGAACATATAATCCAATTGCAAAAAAGAATTGTTTTCGAAAAAAAAGTTTGGTGTTCCGGCCAAGAAAGTTTTCTCATGCAACAAAAGGACCCCACAGACGAAATTTCGTGTTTTTTAAAACATTTATAGCAACATTTAAGCCTGGTGACTCGATGAGATCTTGGAACACTAAACAAAATATTTAATAGAAGTTTCCTACGCACTCTTCATTCCAGACACAACAACATGATTCATTAATCGATAACAATTTAATATATCATTAGGGAATCCACTTCAGATTTTACACTACATTGAGGCCAATAATCAGACATCAAACGTGTCATTCGACTCGCACCACACATCGGTCGATTTTCGATTAAAAACATTCCTCCAATGAGCGAAAAGCTCAACTTTTCCGATTAACGCTCACGCGTTCCTCTCTTATCCTTATCAATGCACAGTAAATAGTTCATTCTCGTCATCCGACATTCATCAGATAATGAGAAACTCATCAACGCATTCCTACACAGTTTCTAGTTGTGAATGTTTTCTTTTCAGGAAGATCGCATTAAAATTATTTTGAAGCTATATATTTTATAGATAGAAAATAATGAAGAGTTCAACCCTTAAAGTGCATGCTGGGTATATTATACCCCAAGCGTTTTTCAAACTCTTATAAACCATACTTAATTCTAAAAAATTAGTAAGTGTCGCCATCTAGTATTAGACCTAGCTTTCTACTAGTAGCAGCTGCTGAAAGTGGAGGTAAAAAAATTGTGGGGTATTCAGCACCCAGTGTGCATTTAGTGAGTGAAAAGGTAATTTTTGAGCAAATTTATTTTTTGAAATTCTATTGATTTTTGTTTGCTTTCGAACGTAAGTAAATCATATGAAGTGAAATAATTAATTTTTTTCGATGATTTCATACTTTTTCTCTTTGTAGATGGCTTATAACTTACGGCAGCGCGTTATGCGAGAGCAGACTGTGGATATGTTGAATAAAATATAATTGTTAAAATACAGTTATATATGTCTATTTTTTAATTTCTTGTATTTTTATAGTATTCCATGTCAAAGTTCCTCAAGTTTTATAATAATAAATCGATTTAAGAGCAAAAAATCTGATTCATTATTTTATTATAATATTGACTTTTCAACTGTGCAAAGAAATATCGTTTTTGAAAGCACCCATGTTGCAATATTTTTTTTAATAAACGACACTATTTCAAATGTATACTCATAAATTTTCAGGTTAAAATAATTAAAATTGCGTGAGTTATGAATTTTTAAGTAAAAAACCTATGTACTTACCCGTTTTTTTAAAATAATTTTTTTAACAAACTTCGAATAAATAAATGGATATGAAATCAACTCTACCTTATAAAAGATACTTTAAACTATATCGGATAATTTTATTATGTCAATATATTCAAAAGGGGTTAAACAGTACATAATTAAATACGCTGGGGTGTTTAACCCTTAACGGCCAAAACGCCACTACCGGGACATTGCTTTTCAACGGCCAATAACTAAGACTATACGACACTAGAAAAAATTGAGAAACATATATTTTTATTGCTTAAGATCTCCTCTTTTCGACGGTGCAATGAAATTCTTCAAAAAATTTATTTATTATCCCAAAATGCAGTTGAAACAAAAAAAAACGTGATTTTTCGTGCCTATTTTTTTTTTGTGAACCATTTTTCAAAGCTTTTCGAGTCTGTAATTAACCTGGAATCTCACTAACCGGTGGAATAAATGTCTTAACTTTGAGAATCCATGGTTCAAAGATAAATTTTTCCTTTTAGTATTTTCAAAATGGCGTCTTAATGGCAAAATTTTTGTGAAAACATTCATGAATTTTTTTACAATAAACGATGCGCTTTTCGGAAAAATCATCAAGAATAAAAAGTTCTTGTAATCAGCCAAGAAATACGCCTGAATTTTTCCGGATTGTTTTGAGCAAAATTTTGAATTTTGCAAAAATTGTTCATATGCAAAATCCAAAATTTTGCTCAAAACGCTTCGAAAAAATTCAGGCGTATTTTTTGGCTGATTACAAGAACTTTTTATTCTTGATGATTTTTCTGAAAAGCGCATCGTTTATTGTAAAAAAATTCATGAATGTTTTCACAAAAATTTTGTCATTAAGACGCCATTTTAAAAATACTAAAACGAAAAATCGATCTTTGAACCATGGATTCTCAAAGTTTAGACATTTATTCCACCCGTTAGTGAGATTCCAGGTTAATTACCGACTCGAAAAGCTTTGGAAAATGGTTCACAAAAAAAAATAGGCACGAAAAATAACGTTTTTTTTTTTGTTTAAACTGCATTTTGGGATAGTAAAAAAATTTTTTGAGGAATTTCATTGGCACCGTCGGAAAGAGGAGATATTAAGCAATAAAAATATATGTGTCTCAATTTTTTCTAGTGTCGAATAGTCTTAGTTATTGGCCGTTGAAAAGCAGTGTACCGGTAGTGGCGTTTTGCCGTTTAAGGGTTAACACCCACGATGCACTTTACCGTCATTTTTACCATGCATGCACTTTGAGGGTTAAGGTTTATACGGTGGGTTTTTGAAGCTCTTCGCCTGGGCTGATTTCTAGAGATATTGATCAAATCCTACTCAAATCCTAGGGGGAAAAATCCTTGACATTTGCTGGTAAATCAAAGCATAATTTTTCAGAATACGGAGCCATTCAAGTTTTCCCAATTTTCTGATACAGACTCTTAATGTATGAAAATACCCCTTTATAATGGCTTCTGCCCAGCTGTTGTGCAATTCGGGTAGCATTCAACTTGCAATGTAT
>NC_046659.1:152827956-152844308 GCF_010883055.1 Belonocnema kinseyi | reverse complement strand
GAATAGCTTTATTTTCAGTTATGAAAATTATTTTTCAACGACAGAAAAATGAATATTCTACAAAATAATTTAATTTTTAAATAGAAAAGATTAATGTTCAAACAAAAATAAAATATTAAAATTTTCAACAAAAAAAATCAACATTTTGAAGCAAAAAGGGAATTACTAACTTCAATATATTTTTAATTAAAATCACGAATCGTTAACTGGAATAGTTAAATTTGTAAATAAAAAGTTAAATTTTCATGTAATGAAATTGGCGAACCTGTAACTGAAATAGTCGAATTTTCAACCAGGACGGTTAATTTCGAAACAAAGAAGACAAAATCTCAAGAAAATATATGAATTTTTGACCAAACATTAAAATGTTGTTTCAAACTTGTTTCAAACTTGAAGTTCAATTTTTAGTATGTAAATTAATTCTCTACCAAAAAGCTGAATTTTCAGTTAAATTGATCAATCTTTAACAGTTAAAATGGTAATAATTGAATTTTCAACCAAAAATAAGGTTAATTTTGGTTCAAGACGAAATTTCAACAAAATCGATAGATTTTTTATGAGAAAAGATAAATTTTTAACCAAACATTGTTTCGTAAAATTTTTTGTTGAAAAATTAATTTTCGATCGAAGAGATGGATTTTTAAATATAATGATGGAATATTCAACCTGATTAGTTAAAATTTCAGTTTGAAAAATTAATTTTCTTTTTTTATAGAAAACTCATCTATTTTGTTCAAAGTTGATTTCATTGGTGAAAATTTTAACTTTTTTTTTTAAATTCGCCATTTTTGTTAAAAATATCATCAGTTCAATATTTTAAATCAAAAACCTTTTTTTTGGTTATTGAAAATTTAACTATTCTTTTGAAACTTTGATTTTCTGATTAAAATTAATTTTTTTTTACTGAAATTACGGCTATTACATTTTTTGGTGAAAATTTATATTGTTTTCGTTGAAAATCCATGTACTAAACGTCAATTTCTTTACTGAAAAATTTAACTATTTTGTTGCATTTTTAAAAATGAAAAATTAATTTTTATAACTGAAATTATAACTATTCCATTTTTTTTTTTAAATTGATATTTTTGGTTTAAAAATTAAACTGATTTGTAGAAAATATGTCTTTTTGATTTAACATGAATTTCTCAGGGATGATTTTTCATCTAAAATTTTGGAATATTTAATTGGATTAGTTCTATTTTAAGTATTTCAAATTAAATTTCAACCAGAAAGATCAATTTAAAAAAAAAACAGTTTAACTTTCAACCAAGAAAGGCGAATTTTTAAAGAAAAATTTGAATTTTCTACTAAAAAACATCAATTTTTTATAAAAAATGAAATAATTACATTTACATTCAATCAGAGCGATTAATTTTCTTTAAATAACCCGAATTTTCCATCTAAATGGATAAATTTTTAACCAAAAATTGAATAGTTAAATTTCGAGTAAAAAAAATTAATTTTCAACTAAGAAGAAAGAACTTTTAACAGAATAATATAAATTTTCAATTAAAATGACGAGTCTTTAACCAAAAAATTAATTTGTAAAAAGAGAGTTTAACTTTTAACCAAGTATTTAAATTTTAATTAAAAAATATTATTTTTTCATTCAGGAGATTAATTCTCTATAAAAAAGACGAATTTTCAACATTACTATTTTTAAATTAAAATACATTAATTTAAAGTGAAAACCATAAATTTTTAAGCAAAAATAGAAGTTACATTTTTAGTTATAAAAATTAATTTTTAATAAAGAAAACACTAATTTTCAACAATACGGTTAGATTTTCAACAAAAGAAATAAATGACTCATTAAAATATAGAATCTTCGATAAAAAGAAAATAAATTTTTATCTATAATTTTATTTTCAATCCAAAACATTTATTTTCTACCAAAAATGCACCATTTTTACAAAATTTACGAATATTTACTTAACAAACTTTCAACTTGAAAAGCTAAATTTTGAACAAAAAACGAAATAATTATATTTCGTTTAAAATAATTTTCATCACAAAAAAATAATTTCAAACAATAGTTAAATTGAACTAAAAAATACAAATTTTCTACAAAAAATATGTTTTCTTGAACGAAACATAATTTTCCAACAAAATAAATTAATTTTCAGCAAAAAGATGAGTTTTTTATGAAGAAAGGCGAATTTTCAACAAAGTGCATAAACTTGCAACTAGACAAAAATAATCGAAGTTTAACAACAAAAAATACGATTTTTAAACAAAATAAATAAATTTTTTTAAGTTAAATATTTAATTTTTAACAAAAAAACAACCGAAACAATTTTTATATCTAGTAATGCATATTATGCTACTTTTACAATTAAAAACACGTTTTTACTTAATTTTATATTAATATATGAAAAAATACAAGATATAAACAAAAGAATTTTTAATTGAAATATATAACTTTTCAAGGAAAAAATGAATAGATACATTTTCAACCAAAGAAATTAATTTTTAACTAAAATATAGAATCATTAAAAAAATTAATAATAATAACAGTTCCAAACAATAGTTACATTCAACAAAAAAGATAAATTTACAATTAAAAAAATTATTTTAAACCTCAATTTTTTTAATTTTCTACAAAAAATATGGAAGTTTCCGCTCAAAAATATAAATCTTTTACCCAAATAATTGAATTTTTAAACAAAACATACGATTTTTAAACAAAATAAATTAACATTTAAATTAAAAAACATAAGTTTTGAAGGAAAATTTAAGTTACGTTATCAGTTATCAAAATTAATTTTCAACGACCAAAAAAAAAATAGATTTTCAAACAAAGAAATAAATTTTCCACTAAAATATAGAATCTTCAAAAAAAGTAAGTTTTTAATAATATTTACATTAAAAAAACAAAAATATAAGTGTTCAAGTAAAAATATTGATTTTTCCACAAAGAAAAGGAATTTACTACGAGAATAATTGAATTTTTGACTAAAAAAAAACAACTATTTTTCAACAAAATTAATGTATTTTCAGATAAAAAGTTTAAATTTTTAAGTTAATTGAAATAGCTATATTTTCAATTATAAGAATTAATTTTCAACAAAAAATGAATTTTTAATCAAATAGTTGAACTTTAAACCTGTCACATTTTCAACTACGAAAGATAAATTTCCAACCAAAAATAGAAGATGTACATTTTTAACAAAAACATTCATTTTCTACCACAAAAAGTTATTTTAAACCAAGTTTTTTAATTTTCTACAGAAAAGTAATATATTTTTCACCCAAAAATATTAATTTTGTACCAAAATAACTTAACTTACAACCAAAAAATACGATTTTTAAACAACAACAAAAATGAATAGTTTAATTAGAAATCATAAATTTTTAAGGAAAATTAAAGTTACATTTGAAGTTATAAAAATTAATTTTTAATGACAAAAAAAAAAAAATTTTTAACAAAATTGTTAGATTTTCAACCAAAGAAATAAGTTTTCAAATATAATATAGAATCTTCGAAACAAGTAATAATTTTAAATAATATTTACATTCAACAAAAAAGATAAATTTTCAATAAAAAAAAAATTATTTTAATCCTCTATTTTTTTATTTTCTACAAAAAAATATGGAATTTTCAATTCAAAAATATGAATCTTTTACCCAAATAATTGAATTTTTAAACAAAACATACGATTTTTAAACAAAATAAATTAACATTTAAATTAAAAAACATAAGTTTTGAAGGAAAATTTAAGTTAGGTTATCAGTTATCAAAATTAATTTTCAACGACCAAAAAAAAACTAGTTTTTGACAAAATTGTTAGATTTTCAACCAAAGAAATAAATTTTCAAATATAATATAGAATCTTCAAAACAAGTAATAATTTTAAATAATATTTACATTCAACAAAAAAGATAAATTTTCAATAAAAAAAAATTATTTTAAACCTCCATTTTTTAAATTTTCTACAAAAAATATGGAATTTTCCACTCAAAAATATGAATCTTTTGCCCAAATAATTGAATTTAAAAAAAAAGAATTTTAAACGAAATAAGTTAATATTGAAATTAAAAAAACATACATTTTTAGTTAGAAAAATTAATTTTCAATGATAAAAAAACTAATTTTCAACAAAATTGTTAGATTTTCAACCAAAGAATAAAATTTTCAACTAAAGTATAGAATTGTAAAATAATAATAATAACTTCAAACAATAGTTACGTTTAACAAAAAAGATCAATTTAAAAAAAATAATTTTTTTTAACCTCCATTTTTTTTATTTTATACAAAAAAATATGGAATTTTCAATTCAAAAATATGAATCTTTTACCTGAATAATTGAACTTTTATACAAAAAATACGGTTTTTAAACAAAATAAATTAACATTTAAATTAAAAAACATAAGTTTTTAAGGAAAATTGAAGTTATCAAAATTAATTTTAAACGACCCAAAAAAAACTAGTTTTTGACAAAATTGTTAGATTTTCAACCAAAGAAATAAATTTTCAATTAAAATATACAATCTTCAAAACATGTAATAATTTTAAATAATATTTACATTAAACAAACAAAAATATAAATTTTTAACTAAAAAATATTGATTTTTCATCAAAAAATAGGAATTTACTACGAAAATAATGATCAAAATAAATAATCAACAAAATTATTGTATTTTCAGTTAAAAAATAGAAAATTGTAAGTAAAATCAAATAGCTATATTTTCAGCTATAAGGATTAATTTTCAACAAAAAATGAATTTTTAACCAAATAGTTGAATTTTGAACTATATAAGATAATTTTTCAACCAAAAATAGAATAGGTACATTTTCAACACAAAAGATTAATTTTGTACCTAAAAAAGACGAATTCTAAAAAAAAAATACAAGAATTTGCAATCAAACCGTTTTTAACTCAAAAAGATAAATTTTGAACCAAATAGGGAGTTATTAGTTTTTTTTTAACCAACAAATTAATTTTTTTTAATCTACGAATTGGTTAAATTTTCAACCAGACAAAATTTGAAAAATTTTTTTTTTACAAAATTTATTGTCAAAGAAATTATTTCTGAAGTAAAATAACGAAAGATTCAACTGAATTAATTACATTTTATGTTAAAAAAATTTATTCTCAACTAAAAAGATGAGTTTTTAAATAATAGTAGAATTTTCAAATCGGAAGAATTATTATCTAAAAAAAGACGAATTTTTAATCCAAAAGCATGAATTTTTAACCAAAAAACGTTTAATTTGTTGACAAAAATTGAAAAGTTAGATTTTAAGTTAAAATAATTAACGTTCATCCAAAGAGTTGAATTTTGAAACATAATATTTGTATTTTAAATAAAAAATAGCGTAATTCAACGAAAAAAAAGAACATTTTTCAACCGAAAATAAACAATTTCAGTTAAAACATTAATTTCAAAAAAAAAAAAAAAAACTAAACTATCAACAAAATAGTTAAATCCAATAATACATATAATGATTAATAAATTAAATTTTTATTATAAAAAACCATTATCATTTAATTTTACTTTTTAAAGTAAATTCCAAGTTTTCCAGGTGAGTAGCCACTTTCTTCCCTTTTTTTCTTTTTCTTTAAGCGCTATCGTAGACAATTTTTTCAGCCAACGAGTCAGTGTTACTTAAAAAAAAAAAAAAACTTCCAGGATAAAAAAAAACCTAGACAAGGAATATATTTTCATCCATTTATTATTCTCTTTTTCTTTTGTTTTACGACTGTCTTTCTCCTTTTTCCGAAGTGAGAAATTAGAAGGAAAATATTTTTACTTACAACGTCGTGTGTTGTACTAAAACAGAACGAAGCTCTCGCTTTTGAAATGTACAAAGAGTAATAGCAGATGTATACGAAAAATTGTATTAATATATTGCATAAAACTTAGGTGAAAATTATTATATTTCAATCCCGGTTTTTGTTTATTTATTGTATTTCGGTTTTCATTCACTACATGCGCTCTCAATAGCCATTTGGTTGTCTGTAATTGTTTTGTCCGTATCCAGTGTTGCTTCCTCCACCACTTCCTCCACCGTAGCTATTTTGGGAAAAGGATTTGTTTCCGCCGTATCCTCCCGCTCCACCTGGAAACATTTTTTATTCATTATATTAATTTCAGGTTCCAGGGTGGATCGATTTAATAAAAGAAAAAAATTCCCAGTCATTTCCCGGTTCGCAAACATTTTTCACGGCCAATGAAATTTAAAAAATCAAACTATATTCTGAACATTTTTCCATATAAGGTAATAAACAACTAATTAAAGCATTCAAAGTGGAACACTTGAATTTCAAACTTTCATAATTGTAGTTTAAAAGTTTTTCAATTCAAAAATTGTGTATCCAAATGCTCAAAAATTTACACGTACCAAATGGAAGGTAAATTCAACACTTTTCAAATAAACAACGTTAAATAAAATGCAAATAAACTGCAAAATTTAGAACTTTCATAATTTATAGAGTTCAAAAATTCAGATTAAGTTCCAAAAATATAAATTCACGTTAAAATTTTCAAGTCTAAATTAAAGATTTAGGCAATGAACTATAAAAAATTTAAAAAATTATATTATTTTAAGTAATTTTAAACTAGACTTAACAATTCTTAAATTAGAAGTGAAATTATTTTTATTTTAAATAGTCTAGACATCCTTCAAAAGCTTTGAAATTTTATTTCAAAATCTTGAGAAATCTAGAAGTGGTTTTAAATTTTTCCATATTCAAAATAATTTTTGAAATTTTTGTCAGAACTTTTAAATATATTTCGAAATAAATTGAATTTATTTTAACTTTTAGAAAAAACTCTGCAAATTAAAAGAAAAATTTGAATTTATAAGTAATAATAGAACACTTATTATTTGTGAAAGTATTAGAGTAATTTTAAGAGATATTTAGAAGTTTTAAAAAGATTCGAAATAGATTTTTGCAGATTTCAAACAAAAAATTTATAATTTTTTTAATAATTGTGAAAGACTTGAAAAGAATAAAAAATTTTCTTAAGATTCTTAGGAAAATTGAAAAAATTATTCTAACAGAAAGTTTAAGAAGATTTTTAGAGATTACAAAATTTATCAAAGAACATGGAAGATTTTAAGGATTTTTTTTTAACTTGCAGGACTTTCGAAAATTGTAGAAAAATTTCGATTAATTTTGAAATATATTTAGAAGTTCTAAAGAAAAAGTCGACACACTTTGTTTAAATTACTTGACATAATTTGAAGCTATTAATTAATTTTGAATCTTTTCAAAACTTCTACAAATCTCTTAAAATTACTGTAATTTTTTCTACAAATAATAAGTGTCTAATTATTATTTCTACATAAAAACTTAACAATTTCGCTCACATAAATAAATATTTTCGGGTTGAAATTTGAATGTTTTTGTAGAAAATTCAATCTGTTTTGCTTGAATATTTAACAATTTGGTTGAAAAATTCAATTTTTTTTTATAATTCAACTTTTTTGTAGGTAAATCGCCGTTTTCTCTTCTAAATTGAACAACTTTGTTGAAAATTCATATTTTTGTTAAAAATTTAATTAATTGGTTAGAAAAGCATCTTTTTTTTAATGAAATTCGCTTTTTTGGATTAAAATTAATTGCTTTATCTGAAAATTTAACTATTCCCTTTTTTTAAGAGTTGAAAATTCCACTATTTAGTAGAAAATTTATACATTTTTCATGCAAATTTGTCTTGTAGGTTAGAAAATTAAACTTATAAAAAATTAAGAAAATTACATTAATTAAAAATTGGTTAACAATTAATTTCTTAACTAAAAATTTCACAATTTGGTTAAAAATTCAAATGCTTAGTTGAAACTTGAACTTTGTTGAAAATTAATTTTTAGGTTGTTAGAAAGTGTAACGTTAAAAGTTTATAACCTTTTCGAAATTTTAAGCAATTCAAATCTTCCTATATCAAATAATTAAATTTCAAATTGTTTTCTTATAAACATATGATTCTGATTTACGCGTCTTAAATTAACAGTGAAATAATGCTAAATATTAAATACTTATTCTTTTTAAAAATTAATAGAAATAATGTATTAATAAATTTATTTATTAAATTTAATATGAAAAATAATATAAAGGAATACCTGAAACTGAATTAAAAATATATTATTGATAAAATCATCAAAATGTCTATTTAAAAATAAAATTATCGGATCCTCAAAACCCAGATTTTATTTAAAAAATCTTCGATTTTAAAAACTTCTAATTTTGAATATTTTTTTAACCTTTCAAATTGCATTTTTAAATTCTTTAAATTAAAATATATGCTTAAAAATTAAAAATCTAAAATGGAAAATTTTTGAAGTGAGAGATTTTCGAATTAAGTATTATAAACTAAATGATATGATAATTTATGAAAATCACAATTTAGAACATTATTAAAAAACGGTTGAAAACAAAGTTGCATAACATTTTTATTCTAAAAATTTTGTAAAATTCCCGATCAAAAAATAAATTTACCGTCATTTCCCGGTTTTCAAGGTTTCCCGGTCCAGCGGCCACCCTGTCTTAAATTTTAAAAGTGGTTTCATTCAACAATTTTGTATTCAAATATTATCAATCATTTGCACGCATAAAATTGAAGCTACTATCAATTTTCAACTGAGCAATTTTAAATTAAATGTAGTTAAACTCCTAAATTTCAAAATTAAAAACTTAAAACAGATACAAAAAAATACGTTATCATTTATAATGCTCTTAAATTAAAGAATCAATCAATGAATTTAAAAATTTTGAAAATTGAAAAGTAAATTTTTTTATTTTAAATAGTTTTAAAATCCTTAAAACGCTTCAAAATTATATTTCAGTCATGAAAAATCTACATGTTGCTTTACATTTTTTCAAATTTTAAGAGAAAAAAATTATTTTTTAACCAACGAGTAGAATTTTAACAAAAACGATGAATTTTCAACAAAAATAATTAATATTCAACTCAAACACTTGAATTCGTAATGAAAAAGATGATGTTTTAAAACTAAAATGGTGAATTTTGAACTAAACTAGTTTAGTTTTCAAAAAGAAAAAAAAAATTATTTTCAACAAATAAGATTAAATTTCTTCCATGAAAGATGAATTTCCTAAAAAATACATGAATTTTCAACCAAGAAACTAAAATTATTGAATAATCAACAAAATTTCTTCCATTTACAACTGAAAAATATCAATTCTAAACAAAAAATTGAATAATTTAACTACCAGTTTCAAAAAAGCATTTTCAACTAAAATTATGGATTATTCCGCTGAATAAGTTATATTCTTGATTTAAAAAATGAATTTTATACTTAAAAATCGAGTTTTCAAGAAAATAGTTAAATTTTCAGTTTCAAAAACTAATTTCAAGTAATTTCAATTTTCAACCAAAACTTGAATATTCTAATTTTCAGTGCAAAAAATTGTTTTTCAACAAAAATGATGAATTTTTAACTAAAAAAGACAAATTTTCAAGCAAATTTATATTCAAGTGAATTAATTAAATTTTCAGTTTGAACAAAGTGTTTAAATTTTCAGTTCAAAAAATTATTTTTACCTTTATCAAAAAATGAAATTTCAACCAGAGATGTATTTTTAGTTAAAACGATGAATCTCCCACCAAAAAAGAATAATTTTCATCAACTTTCGACACTAAAGATAATTTGATACCAGAAAGGGCGAATTTTAAACAAAATGCATAAATATTCAACAATATAGTTGAATTTTTAACTAAATAATATAAATTCTCAACCAAAAATAGTATATGCATTTAAAAATAAATAAAATTTCATCAAAATAGTAAAATCCGTTCATATAAAACTGCTTTTACAAAGTAAAGCTTTGACAGTTTTTGCTTGTAAATAATATCAAATTATACATTAAAAAATAAAATTTCCCCAAGTTAGAACTTTCTAAATATGTGTAAGGAAACCAGTTTTTTTTTGGAAAAGTAGAAGTTTCTTTGAAAATACGAGAATAAAGAGGAATTATTCAAAAAAAGGAAAAGACAAGAAACTTTTCATACCGTAGATTTCATAAATACATTTTTTTGTTGAGAATAAAATATTTTGCTTTAAAAATGGAATAAAAAGATTTTTTTTTAAATGTACTATTGCTACATAATTTCATTTCTACATTCAAGGTTTTTTTCAGGTTTCTTTAAAAACAATGTAAAAAAATTCTAAACCTCACGCTACTGCTAACTCCAGTCCAGAAAAATAAGAGTCTTTTAGAAACTAATTACAATCTGTTTTGAAATATTTGGAAACATAAAGAAAATCTTTGAAGACTATTTCCTACTTCATTAATTCCAATAAAATTATTAAATTTCCTCCAAATACAATAAATTTAATTTTTAACTGTTTTTAAATCCCAGGAATTTCTAGGTTTAAAAAAATTATTCAATACAATTTTTTCTATAATTTTAAACTCAAGTTTTCCTGAATTTAAAAATTTTAAATTTTAAGGCTTCTTTCAAAGTGGAATAATTCCTAGATTCTAGTTTGTTGATTTTTGTTAATTTAACTGATAATAAAGTCGAAAAAATTATATTTTCTGGTCGACATTGTGGATATTAATAACATATGAATCCTGTTATTAAGAAATTTTTATACTTGAAGTCTAAATATTGTCAAACTTCAAACTTATTTACGTTAAAGTTCTTCAATTCTAAGTTTTCTTAATTTTTAATTTTGAACGCTTCCAATTTGATATTTTATACTCCTAAATGTGATGAATTTAATGTCAAATCAGGCGAAATATCAAGAAAATTCTCGGTCATGGCATCAGAATAATTTTTTTTTTAGATAATCATTCAAGAGTGAAAATAAAGGGACAAAATAATAACAACAAATTAACAGTCTGGCCACAAATTCTATTTTTGATTGTTTACAACAATTTGAAGATTACTTGCGAATTCTAAAAAAATGTAGATATTTGGGATTTTTTTTATTCGTCGTGCAATTTTGTTAAGTATTAGAAAAAATAAAAAAGATGCGGTATGCCTGAAAATATATAAAGAAGATTTTTCGACAATCCCCATCTTTTTATTTCCAAGAACGAACAGAGACATCTTTTAACATATTCTTTGAGAAAATCCACTTTCAAGAAGGTACAAAAAAGCAGCCGTCATTTTGTATTTTTAATTTAGGAATCAATTGAAAGAGCAAGAATTCTCACGTCAAAAAAAAATCGTACTACCTACCCTTCTTTGGAAGACACTACATTTTGAAAAAAATTTCTTAATTTTGTAGAATTCACAGGTAATTTTCGAAAAATTGTAACAAATGAAAAAAATATATTTATCAAACTTCGATTTAAAAAAAAAAGTAATTAATAGCAAAACAAAATAATTACAATACTTAAGAAAAGGGGCATTAGCGGCCAATTGTGAATAAGTAGTGGCGTAAGGGGCATTTTTTCAAAATATTGGCGACTGAGACATAATTACAAGATAAATTTTTTTTAAAATGAACAATATACAGTTTTGTTTTTTCAGTTTTAAAACTTGAATATACGTACCACTGGAGTTTCCTCCCCATTTGTTTCCTCGATCACCTCCGCCGCCACCACCTCCCCGATCAAATCGGCCACCTCTGTCATTGTCACGACCACCTCCTCGGCCGCCTCCACGACCGCCACCACGGCCGCCACCTCGACCACCTCCACGACCACCTCCACCACCAAATCGTCCACCTAGATTTAATTTAATTTATAAAATATACCCATTTTATAATTTGTGAACTTTCAACTTCAAATTCTCAACAAAATACACGAATTTGCAACAAAAGTTTTCAACTCAAAAAAATGAGAAATTTTGAACCAAAAATTTAATACTTACATTTGCAGTCAAAAAAATTTAAATTTAAAAAAAAAAACATAAAATTTGTTAACGAAACACCCTTAAATTTTAACAAAATCGGGGAATTCAATCAAAAAAATATAAATTTTCTAGGATAAAACTGTGGATGTTTCCGACCAAAAAAGACGAGTTTGGAACTATATAGAAGAATTTTCAATTAATAAACATAATTTGTTCAGGAAAAATGGAATAGTTACATTTTCTGTTATAAAAACTAATTTTCAATAAAGAAAAAACTAATTTTCAACAAATTAGCTAAATTTTCTACGAAGGAAATACATTTTTAAGTGAAATAATAAATCATGAACTGAAAAATTAATTTCAATAAGCCATGTAGTTGAATTTTCAACCAAAAAGACAGATTTTTAACGAAAATAAATTTTCAACCAAAAATAACACTTTGTTTTTCGGTAATTCCAATAAAAATATTTCATGGATTTTTAGGTAAACTAATGAATCTTCCAAAAAAAATTGGTTAACTAAATATAGTTGAATTTTGAACCAAAAAGAAGAATATTTAACCAAAAACAAGAATTTTTAATCAAGAAGATGAATTTTCGACCAAAAAAGACAAAATTTTAACAAAAGATGATTTTCCAAATAAAATTCAAAATAATTAAATTTTCAGTAAAAAAAAAAATAATTTTCAACGCACAAAAGATAATTCAACCAAAAAATAAACAAAAATTTACAAAAAATTGAATTTTCAAACCAAAAATACGAATTTTCTAACAAGATGATTGAATTTTCAACGCAAAAAAGACAAGCTATTAACAAAATAATGGAATACTTATGATTTCAGTTTAAAAAAAAATTAATTTAAAGAAAAAAAAAAGGTAAATGGTAAATTTTTGACTGTAAGTCAAATTTTCAACTAAGCAGATTAATTTTCGACTAAAAAAGACGAAATTTCAACAAAAGATTAATTTTCCAGTAAAATGTTAAATAACCTTCAACTATAAGTTGAATTTTTAATTAAAAATGAATTTTTAACAAAAGAATTCAACTTTCAATCAAGTATTTGAATTTTAAACTGAAAAAATGAATTTTTCACTGAAATGTTTAATCTTGAAATAGTTGATATTTCAACTAAAAAACATACATTTTCAACCAAAAATGGAGTAAATAAATTTTCAAACGAGAAAGTATATTTAAAGAAAAAAATGTTCAAAAAATATTTAAATATTCAACCAAAGCTACAAATTTTCAATTAAACTGAAGAAATCTTCAACCGAAATAGTCCAATTTTCAAACAATAACATGAATTTTGCACCATGAAAATGATACATTGTCATATGAAATGACGAACCTTCAACTGGAATAGTTGAATTTTTAACCAAAAGGATTAATTTTCAAACGAATCTTTAATCGAAATAGTAAAACTTTCAACAAAATAGATAAATTTTCAAACAAATATTAAATATTTAAATTTTTAGTTTAAAATTTTATTTCCAATTTAGGAGATGAATTTACAATTAAAATGATAAAATATTTAACTGGATTTGTTAAATTTTTAGTTAAAAAAAGTATATATATTTTTTCAACCGAAAACATGAATTTTCAAGTAAAATGACAAATAATCTTTAACTATAGTAGTTTAATTTTCAACTAAAATGATAAAGTTTCAAATGAAATGATGAACCTTTTAACTGAAATAGTTGAATTATGAACCAAAAACATGAATTTTCAAACGAATCTTTAATCAAAATAGTCAAATTTTCAACAAAATAGATAAATTTTCATCCAAACATTATATAGTTAAATTTTTAGCTAAAAAAAATTATTTTCAATCAAGGGGCTGAATTTTCATTTAAAATGGTGGAATATTCAAATGAATTAGTTGAATTATAATTTTTTTAAAATACTTTTCAACCAAAAAGATGAATTGTCAAATAAAATGGCAAATAATCTTCAACTATAGTAGTTTAATATTCAATTCAAATATTAAATTTTCAAGTATAAAATTAATTTGAAGAAATTTTTCCACAAAATAGTTATTTTCAACTAAAATAAAAATTTCTCAACAAAATAGATCAATTTTCAAACATTAAATAGTTATATTTTTAGTTTAAAAAATTAATTTCCAATTAAGGAGATGAATTTTCAATTAAAATGATGGAATATTTAACTAGATTTGTTAAATTTTTAGTAAAAAAATATTTTTTTTTTCAACCGAAAAGATGAATTTTCGAATAAAATGACAAATAATCTTTAACTATAGTAGTTTAATTTTCAACTAAAAAATTATATCATCAAAGAAAAAATTAATTAAAAAAAATTTTATTAACAAAATAGTTATTTTCAACTAAAATGATAAAGTTTCAAATGAAATGATGAACCTTTAACTGAAATAGTTATTATTATATAACTTTATTATTATGAACCAAAAACATCAATTTTCAAACAAATCTTTAATTGAAATAGTCAAATTTTCAACAAAATAGATAAATTTTCATCTGAACATTATATAGTTAAATTTTTGGTTAAAAAAATTAATTTTCAATCAAGGAGCTGAATATTCATTTAAAATGGTGGAATATTCAAATGAATTATAATTTAAAAAAAAAATACTTTTCAACGAAAAAGATGAATTTTCAAATAAAATGGAAAATAATCTTCAACTATAGTAGTTTAATTTTCAAATATAAAATTAATTTGAAGAAATTATTCCAAAAAATATTTTCAGCTAAAATTATAAATTTTCAACAAAATAGATCAATTTTCATTCAAACACTAAATAGTTAAATTTTTAGTTGAAAAAATTAATATCCAATTAAGGTGATGAACTTTCAATTAAAATGATAAAATATTTAACTGGATTTGTTAAATTTTTAGTTTAAAAATTATTTTTTTTCAACCGAAAAGATGAATTTTCAAATAAAATGGAAGTTTAATTTTCAACTAAAAAATTATTTTATCAAAAAAAAAAATAAATTAAAAAAAATTTTATTAACAAAATAGTTATTTTCAACTAAAATGATCAAGTTTCAAATGAAATGATGAACCTTTAACTGAAATAGTTGAATTATGAACCAAAAAGATGAATTTTCAAAAGAATCTTTAATCGAAATAGTTAAATTTTCAACAAAATATATAAATTTACATCAAAACATTATATAGTTAAATTTTTAGTTTAAAAAATTAATTTTCAATCAAGGAGCTGAATTATCATTCAAAATGGTGGAATATTCAAATGAATTAGTTGAATTATAATTAGAAAAAAATACTTTTCAACCAAAAAGATCAACTTTCAAATAAAATGGCAAATAATCTTCAACTATAGTAGTTTAATTTTCAACTAAAAAATTTAATTTTCAAATATAAAATTAATTTGAAGAAATTATTCCAAAAAATATTTTCAGCTAAAATCATAAATTTTCAACAAAATAGATCAATTTTCATTCAAACATTAAATAGTTAAATTTTTAGTTAAAAAAATTAATTTCCAATTAAGGTGATGAATTTTCAATTAAAATGATAAAATATTTAACTGGATTTGTTAAATTTTTAGTTTAAAAATTATTTTTTTTTTCAACCGAAAAGATGAATTTTCAAGTAAAATGACAAATAATCTTTAACTATAGTAGTTTATTTTTCAACTAAAAAATTATATCATCAAAGAAAAAATTAATTTAAAAAAATTTTATTAACAAAATAGTTATTTTCAACTAAAATGATAAAGTTTCAAATGAAATGATGAACCTCTAACTGAAATAGTTGAATTATGAACCAAAAAGATGAATTTTCAAACGAATCTTTAATCGAAATAGTTAAATTTTCATCAAAACATTATATAGTTAAATTTTTAGTTTAAAAAATTAATTTTCAATCAAGGAGCTGAATTTTCATTCAAAATGGTGGAATATTCAAATGAATTAGTTGAATTATAATTTAAAAAAAATACTTTTCAACCAAAAAGATGAATTTTCAAATAAAATGGCAAATAATCTTCAACTATAGTAGTTTAATTTTCAAATATAAAATTAATATGAAGAAATTTTTCCACAAAATAGTTATTTTCAACTAAAATCATAAATTTTCAACAAAATAGAGATCGATTTTCAGTCAAACATTAAATAGTTATTTTTAGTTAAAAAAATTAATTTCCAATTAAGGAGATAAATTTTCAATTAAAATGATGGAATATTCAACTGGATTAATTAAATTTTAAGTTAAATACGAGGGTAGTTCAATAAGTCCTTAGAATGACCAACAGATGGCGCGCGAATCGCTGCAAATCATCTGTTTTCAGTCAGCACCACTCCCGACTAGATATATGGTGCAGTCACAGTCCACATCTTCTGAGTTTACGTGTTTTTATAACCAATTGAAAAAACAAAATTGTTCGTTAAGAAAAATGAAAAAAAAAAACGAGTTCAGAGCGGTAATCAAACATTTTCATTTAAAGGGTTTAAGTCCATATGAGATAAAAAATTAATTGGACTCAGTTCATGGCACATTTGCCCCTGCCTTAGCAACGGTTTATAACTGGGTAAATGAATTTAAGCGTGGTCGTACATCAATAAGTGACGAACCAC
>NC_046659.1:152808278-152827856 GCF_010883055.1 Belonocnema kinseyi | reverse complement strand
GAACTCACGTTTGTAAACTCCTGGATTTCTCGCCAATTCGTACAACTTGGGATTAACCACTTGTTTAGCTTCCTCAAGGACCTGAATCAGGTCGTTTGCCTTGTGGGCGTTTCCAGGTGTGAAGAAAGCATAGGCAGTGCCGGTTCGCTGTGAGCGACCAGTTCTCCCAATCCGGTGGACATAGTCTTCCGAGTTGGACGGGTAGTCCAAGTTTATAACAAATTTTACGTCTTCAACATCTACACAAAAACTTGCGTTACGCGGAGAAAAAACACTACTTGTTTCTTTGTGGTTTCAATCAACTTTAAACTTATGTGTTAGAAAACTTACAAAGCAAATATCAAGCAAGCAAAGGTGCTCATCATACAATTTTTTTTTCTCTAAGTGTCATACAAAAAGGATTATCAACTGCAGAACATCACTCAACAATAAATAAACAATCCTATTTTGTTATTTTAAACTTAATTTTTCATATTTGCAGCAATTCTAATTTGCATTAAACACTCTGGGATCATCCATAAAGTATGTTACCAATTTTGGCATATTTATCCCCCCTCCCTCATCCTCCTCCCACAAAGGTTTAAAAGAAAATGTAGTTGAATTTTCAACTGAATAATTAATTTCTTAACAAAATAGTTGCATTTTTAAAAAAGCATAATTCAGTTCTCAAACAAAAAAGATTAATTTTTCGCGAAATATTTAATTTCTTATTTTATGTATGAATTTTCAATTTAAGAGAACGAATTTTCAACAAGGCGGTAACATTTTTGACTAAAAAAACAAGAAGATCAATCAACACAGTAGTTCAATTTTAAACCTACAAAAATGAATTTTTCACACAAAAAAAGGTTGAATTTTCCACCAGGCACTATGAGATTAAAAAAAAAGTGAACTTTTAATCAAGTAGTTGATTGTTGAAATAGTTTAATTTGTACCCATATACTTGAATTTTATACCAAATAATTTTTAAAAAACTTTTTCCATAAATAAATTGAATTTTTCAATGAAAACCGAATAGTTGAACTTTTCTACAAAAATAGTTGAAAGTAAAAAAAAAAGTTTTCAAATAAAAATGGTAAAGCTACATTTTAAATTAAAAAGATTTATTTAAAAAAAAAAAACGAATTTTTTAACTCTTGAATTAAACAAAAAAAAAACGACTGTTTATTAAAATATTTAAAATCACAGCCAATAAGATAAATTACAAAAGAAAAAAATTATTTTTTTACCCAAAAAGACGAATTATTAACAAAATATATGCATTTTTTACAATACAGTTATATTTTCCACCTAACAGCAAACAGTTAAATTTTTTACCAATATGGTTTAATTTTTATTCAAAAAGTTGAATTGTCTAGGAAAATAGTTGAATTTTAACAACAACAAAATGTAAATTTTCAACCAAAAAGGGAAAAGTTAAATTTGCAATTAAAAAAATTAATTTTTAACAACAAAAAAGACAACTAATTTTATAACTATTAAAATAAATAAAAAGACGAAAGGGAAAAAAGATGCATTCTAAACGGAAAAGTGTAATTGATAATATTTTAACTAAAAAACATTTTAACGTAGTTTTGATACGAATAAAATTTTTTAACAAAACGATGATTTTTCAACATAATTCATGAACTTTCATCTAAAATTTTTTTTTTTAATTTAAAAAAATAGGTGAATTTTTAACTAAAAATATAATTGTTATATTTTCAGTTGAAAACAAGTTAATTTTCAGCCAAAAAAGAAACGAATTTTCAACAAAATAGCTCAATTTTCCACCAAAGTGATGAATCTTCAATCAAAAAGGTACATCTTTAGCAAACTAGTTTTATTTTCAACAAAAAATTCAATTTTTTAATCAAATAGAATTTTAACAATAATAAAAATTTAAACGAAAAATCGAGAAAAAAAGGAAATTTCTTGAAAACAAGAGAAAGCCAGATTATTCTTAAAAAACAGTTCGTAACGTTATAATTTTAAATTAAAAAACTCACATTTTGAAAGCAAAGTGGAATAGTTACTTGAATTTTTAGTTAAATTTCAACGAAATAGACAAATTTTCATCGAGAAAAGATACATTTTCAACCAAAAATTGTCAACTTAAATTTTTGTTTTAAAAAGTTATTTTCAATCAAAGAGATGAATTTTCAACTAAAATGATTAAATTTACAACTTTATTATATCAATTCTTAATTTAAAAACATTATTATGCAAACAATAAGATGAATTTTCAATTAAAATTGTGAATTTTTCAACTAAAATTATTAATCTTTAACTGTAATAGCTGAATTTTCAACCAAGAAGATTAATTTTTCCCCAAAAATAATTAATTTTCAACCAAATAGTTGAATTTTCAACTAAAAAAAGTAAATTTATTTAATAAAAATGGAATAATTAAACAAATATTCTTTAAAAACGGGAAGAGGAAAATATTTCGTAAAAATCGCAAACTTTCTATAAATTTATTAAATATTACTTTTTAACCAAAAATTCAATATTTAAATTTTTAGTAAAAAAAAAAACTTAATTTTCAAACAGAGAGATGCATTTTCAACTAAAACCTTAGAATATTCAACTGGATTAGTTTGTTGAATTTTTAATTTAAAACTTAACACGATGAAATCATCAACGGAAATAATTGAATTTTTAATCAAAATAATTAATTTTCAACCAATGAAAAAGTGGATTTTTTTTTCTACCAAAAAAATATGAATTTTCAATAAAATAGATGCATTTTCAAATAAAAAGAATCAACTTTCAACCAAAAATTGAATAATTTAATTTTTAGTAAACAAATTTTTTTAACAAAGTGATGAATTTTCAACCAAAATGATAAATCTTGAATATGACTAATATTATGTTTCTACCAAAAAAGAACGATTTTTTTTTAATACAAAAAGACCAATTTTCACTCAAGAGATGAACAGAATACATGAATTTTAAACTAAAGATCAATTTTAACCAAACAGTGGAATTTTTAACTAAAAAAGATAACTTTTCAACTACTTATGTAGTAATTACATTTTAAGTTGAAAACAAGTTAATTTTCAGCTAAAAAAGAAACGAATTTTCAACAAAATAGTACAACTTTCAACCAAGTTGTTGAATTTTCGACCAGAACATATTAATTTTCAACCAATGCATTGAATTTTCTACTAAAAATATCTACTTTCAACAGAAAATTATATAGTTTAACTAACAGTTGGAAAAAAAAGATTTTCAACCAAAGAAATAAATTTTCAATTAAAATTATTAAATATTCAACGGAATTAGTTGAATTTCAAATAAAAAAAAAAAAAATTAAATAAAATACATGCATTTTCAAATAAAAAAGGATCAAGTTTCAACCAAACATTGAATAATTTAATTTTCAATAAAAAAATTATTTTCGAATAAAGTAATGAATTTTCCACTCAAATTTTAAATCTTAAATTGAAAAACTTGAATTTGTAACCAAACAGATAAATGGTCAGCTAAAATGATGAATCTTGAACTGGCAAATTTTTAACTAAAAAAGGACCACTTTTCAGCCAGAGATGAACAGAATAAAAGAATCTTTAACTGAGGAAGATCAATTTTAAATAAAAAGTGGAATTTTTATCTAAAAAAAGATAACTTTTAAATAAAAAAAAATTCTTGAAAACAGGAGAAAAAAAAAACAGATACTCTTTTTATAAAAAGGGAAGAGGTCAAGATTTGGTAAAACTCGCAAACTTTAAAAAAATTTATAATCCTCCCCAACCTGTTATACCAACCGCCGTTTTTTTTCTCGATCATCTCCCCCTCCTCAAATTGGTAAGACAGTTAATGGACAATCCCTTTCCTCGTGACAAGTTGACCACAAAGAGCAAGTTTCTTTTATTGGTTTAATTACCTGTTTCAGTGAAAAGACTGGAAATGTAAATACATTTTTGAAAATGTAGAGGAATCAGAGCTCAGATGGTTGTCAAGGGAGTCTCGCTCAAGAGTTAAAAAGCGAGCTCCACCAGATTTAGTCTTAGAGTGACTGACTCACAAACACCCTTCTCTCCCGCACCAAAGTATGGACGATCGATCGATCTGTGGCTGATCATTGAAAATCTGTTCCTTTTGCTTTCCTGAGGTTGGAGCACTGGTTACCATACCCATTACAGCCTCTAAACATCTGTCGTCAAACGCTCGGCATCAAGACCACTGTTTTTGCAATCTCAATTTCACAATTATCTATTATCACATCATCATCACCATCACCATCATCACTATTATCATTATTATCATTATTATCATCATAAAAGTCTCTATTAGAATAATGATAAGAGGTCTAGCCTACTTTTTTTGTTTGTTTTTTCTATTTGCTTTTCTTTTTGTTTTGTTTGGCTTTAGAATGAGCTGATGAGCATTGCAGGAAGAAGCTTGATGCCTCGGATTAACACTAGCCGAGCTAAAGGTTTTAGTAATTCCAGGTTGCGGCCATCTCATAAAGGTGGATGCCCTAACAATATATTTATTACTTCCATACTTTGGACCGTCGCCGGTTCAGCGTGAGAGGTGTACGTACATATTATTGATTATTTTGAGTGGCACGGCAGGCCGAGAGGCACAGCGCTAGATTAGCTTGTTGCGTGGGGGCGGAGACCAGCAGCAGTCACGCCCCATTTTATTTATTTATTTCCAAAGCAAGCTCTTTAAGAGTTGTTATCATTGATAAAACTCCGTCGCATGTGCCTCTGAAAACACATAGAACAGCACGTTACTACCAGACTGCTTGATCAGATCATTCATATGTATTAATTAACAAAATTACCTCCAGGGTGTCTAATCAAAGTCTGGAAAGAGAACAGAATTCCCTGACAATTTCCGCTTTTTTTCCCCCAGCTATCATTTTTCATAGCACAGAGCCATTAAAGTATCTTCTTGTATTTTTAAAAACCCATCGATATGTTTACAAATTCGCGAGTTTATTAACCAATGTTTTTTTTTTTCATTTGTGCAAAATTAATGTTTTAAAAAAATTGCATTTTCAACGAGATAGATGTACTTTTTAACCAAATAGTTCGATTTTAAACAAACAAAAAAAAGGAATTTGCTGCCGAAGGATGAATTGTCTAGCAAAAGACGATTTTTCAACATGATCCATCAATTAAAAAAAAAAAATTAAATGTTCAATCATGCTGAATCTTTAACTGGAATAGTTGAATTTCCAAAATATTTTTCAAGCTATAAGATAAATTTTAAACCAAAAAGATTAATTTTCTCCCAAAAAATAAAAATTTTCAACCAAATTGTTGAATTTTCAATTGAAAAATATAAATTTAAAACTAAAAATGGAATAATTAAACAAATACTCTTTAAAAACATACATTAATTTTATACCAAAAATGAAAAGTTCAACCATGTTGAATCTCAAACAGGAATTGCATATCAAAAAGATGAATTTTCAATCAAAAAGATTAATTTTCTTACGAAAAAGACCAATTTCCACAAACTAGTTCAACTTTCAACTAGAATTATGAAATTTACAACTGGATTAAATCAATTTTTAATTTGATAAAATTATTTTTCAAACAATAAGATGAATATTCAATTAAAATTGTGAATCTTTAATTTTATTAGTTTAATTTTCAACAACAAACAAGGCTTTTTTCATAAGAAAGTTCTACTTCCAACCGAGTAGTTGAGTTTTACATCAAAAAAATAATTTTTAAACAAATAAAAATTATTTTTCCAATAATATCATAAATCTTTAACTGGAATAGTTGAACTTTCAATCAAGCAGATTTAATTCTTTCCCCAAAAAGACCATTTTTCTACTAAAATTATTAATATTTAATTGGAATAGTGGAATTTTCAACTAAAAACTATAAATTTTTTACGAAAAATGGAACAATTAAACGAATATTATTTAAAAACGGGAAGAGGGAAATAATTCGTAAAAAATCAGAAAAGTTGAATTTCCAATCAAGAAGATTAATTTTCTTACGAAAAAGACAAATTTTTTATAAAATAGTTCACTTTTCAACTAAAATGTTGCTATATTCAACTGGAATAGTTAGATGAATTTTTTATTTAAAAAAATTTAAAAACGATTATTTAAAAAAAACTTTCAATTTTCCCCTAACACGATGAAATCATCATCGGAAATAATTGAATTTTTAAACAAAATTATTAATTTTCAACCAATAAAAAATTGGCTTGATTTTTCTAATAAAAAAAAAAGATGAATTTTCAATCAAATGCATGAATTTTCAAATCAAAAGAATGAAGTTTCAACCAAAAATTAAATAATTTAATTTTCAGTAAAAATTTTTTATTTTCGATCAAAGTGATAAACTTTAAACTAAAATTTTAAATATTCAATTGGAATACTTGAATTTATAGTCAAAGAGATAAAATTTCAACTGACAAATGAACAACTAATTTTTCTGTTAAAATAATTAAGTATCTAAAAAAAAAAAATAAAAAAAAACTATCAATTAAAATTATGGTATATTCAACTGGTATAGTTATACTTTTAGTTAAAAAAATTAATTTTCCGCTAAACTAAAAAAAATATTTCCACAAAATAGTTACATTCTTAACTAAAGATAAATTTTAAATTAAAATGATAATCTCCAACAAAAAATAAATTTTTATCAAAAGAGTAACTTGCAACCAAATGATTAAATTTTAAACTAAAATTATGAAATATTCAACTGGTATAGTTATACTTTCCGTAAAAAAAAAAACAAATAGTTCAATTTTTAACCAGAGACAAAATTTTCAATTAAAATTCAACCAAAAAACCCATTTTTTTAAACAAAAGAGTCACTTTCAACCGAATAATTAAATTTTTTAAACTAAAAAGATTAATCTTTAACTAGAATTGTTGACTCTTTACCTCGAATAATCAAATTTCCAACAAAAATTAATGAATTTTTTACCAAAAGGAATCATTTACTGAAAAAAAAGAGATTTCCACAAAATAAGATAAATTTTGTACTAAAAAGAGAAAATGTTAACTAAAAAATTAACAGCTAAATTTTCACTTAAATTAATTAATTTAAAACAAAATGATCAATTTTCTATTAAAATTATGAATCTTTAACAACAGAAAAATTAATTTTATAGCAAAAGAGTACATTTCGACCAAATAATTGAATTTTAATCTAAAACGACAAATCATCAACTAGAACAGTTGAATTTTTAACTAAAATCTTTGAATTTACAAGCAAAAAGAATAATTTTCAACCAAGAAGATTCATTTTCATGCAAAAAGTCGAAATGTTCACAAAATAGATGAATTTTGTACTGAAGAAAAGAGAAAAAATTTCGAATGAAAAATAAAAAGCTAAAGTATCCCTTGAAAAAATTAAGTATTCACAAAAAATAAATAAGCTTTCAACAAAAATTATGAAATATTCAACTGGTATAGTTAAAACTTTCAATTAAAAAAAAATGTCAACAAAAAAACCAACTAGTTACATTTTAACCAGAGACGAACTTTCAATTAAAATTTAACCAAAAAATGCACTTTTAACAAAAGAGTAACTTTCAACCAAGTAATTAATTTTTGTTTGTTTTAAATAAAGCAAAAGATTAAATTTCCACCAAATAGATTAATTTTATAATATAAAATATCAATTATCAGATAACAACAATTGAAATAGTTACATTTTCAGTTAAAAAAGTTAATTTTGAACCACAAAAACAAATACATTTTAGATGAATACATTAATTTACAAGAAAAAAAAATCATTTTCAAACAACGAAAATTTTAAATAAAAAAACAGTTGAATTTATCCAAAAATAAGAATTTAACTCAAGATAGATTTTTCAATCCTGAATTTTTAAACAAAAGAAGAATTTCCCACATAAATTTCAACCAAACAGTTAAATCCAATATAAAGCAACTATTACAAATGAAAAAAAAACCTTATTTAATCGTACATAAAAATTTAAGCACACCCTCGAAAGAATTCCCCGGTTAAAAAAAAATTTCTCTGCGATTTTCAAGGTTTTTTCCATAAATTAAAAAATTCCCCGACAATTCCCAATTTTTTTGATGAGTAGACACCCTCAGCCTCTCTTACAATAGTCTTACCTCTACTTAACTTACTAGTTCTATGCTTGGCTGAAATATTCCAGATTACTTTTCCACCACAAAAGCAAAACTTTGTCATGAAATTGGAAAAGTGAATGGAAAAAACAAAAAAAAAAAACAACAAAAAGTTATCTGGAATCCACCTACGATAGGATAATGTAACTGGAAAGACAAATTAGAGACACAATTCGTTCCTCTAGGTCTAGGATAACCTCGTCAACAACTCCAATAAATCTGCTAAATAAGAGAGAGAGAGAAAAAAAATTTCACTCCGGACTTGATCCGATCGCTGAATTGAATTCACGCTGTTGGAACACGAGTCCTCAATCAGTCTGGCACATGCCGTCGTCCGTTGCCACATTTTTCAACTATTTTTAATCATCAACTTCGCGATTATGTAAATAAAGTTAATAACCATCGCAGCCTGACCCTTACATCGTAATGTGCATTAAACTTTAAACGAAAACTCTCACCTAAACCCCGCGCTGCAACGTCAGTCGCTACTAAAATAGCAGATCTGCTACTTCGGAATTCTGAAAAGAAAATATTTCATTAATCTTTCTTTATAATAACTCAAACAGCCTAAAATTGTATAAAAGTGATTCATTTTGCATTAATAATATAAGTCTACCCACTTTTAAATTGTAGATTAGTTTATTCGAGAGAAAATCCCGGTAACTAAATTAAATTCCCGGTTTTTTACAGGCGTACAAAATTGCTGGCCATTTTTCGACTGAATTCAAGAGAATTTAATAAAATTTATAAGAATTCCAAGTGAATTTGAATAAATTCATAAGAATTCCAAATTCAAATGCAAAAAATCCTTGATATTTTATTGATTTCTGTAAAACTGCAGCTAATTTTTAAGAATGCAATAAAATAGGACATTATCAGGAAGCACAGCGCAAAAGGAGTTCAAAAAAAGGAAAAATAGTTGTTTTTTTTTTTACTAAAAATGGGAAAAATAGAGAAAGGATTAAACGTTATTCTTTACATATAGAAAAGAAGAAAGAGACTGTTTTTTTACATAAAAAAGGACTTATAAATCATTTTAAATGATTTCTTATTTTTCAAAAACTGGATATACTTAGATCGATGGAAATTCATTCACGAAAAAGAAATTTGTTTCTTTTTTCTTCTCTTTTTATTTAAAAGAAGGTTTAAAAGAATTGAAAAATAAAAAAAAATCTAAACGAAATGTAGATATTTGAAAATTTGGTGAATAAGCTTTAGTAACTTTTAAAGAATTTTGACAGGTTTCAAGAGATCAAAAATTTCAAATAAATTTCAATTTAAAAAAATCCAAGGGTAAAATGAAAAGAATTTTAAACAATTTCAAAGAAGATTTAGCAATATTACATAATCCTGAGAAAAATCCCAGTAAGTTTAAGAGACAATATGACAGTTTTGAAACTGGTATAATTAAACTTTCAGTTCTAAAAAATTAATTTTCAGCAAAACAAAAAAACAAACTGTTTTCAACGCAATAGTTAAATTTTTAACAAAAGATGAATTTTCAACCAAAAAATGATTTTTTTAACAAAAACATAACACACAACCAAATAATTAACATTTTAAACTAAAAATATTAATCTTTAACTGGAAGAATAATTGTATTTCTAATAAAAAAGATGAATTTTCAACCAAGAGGATTCAATAAATGGCAAAGAAAAAAAAAACACAAATTTCCACAAAATAGATGAATTTTGAACTAAAAAAAAATTTTAACTTAAAAAAAGAACAGCTAAATTTTCGGTTTAAATAATTAACAAAAAAACTATTTTCAACAACTTAGTTAAACTTTCAACTAGAGACAAATTTTCGATTAAAATGATGAACCTATAACAAAAAAAAAATAAAAATAAATTTTTAACAAAAGTGTAACTTTCAAGCAGATAATTGAATTTTAAACTAAAATGACGAATCATCAACTGGTATAGTTGAATCTTTAACTGAAATAATTGAATTTCCAACGAAAAAAGATTAATTTTCAACCAAAAAATTAATTTTTTTAACAAGAGTAATTTTCAACCGAATGATTAAATTTTTTAACTGAAACAATACAATTTCCAACCAAAATAAATACATTTTTAACCAAAATGATTAATTTTCTGCAAAAAAAAAAGAAGAAAAAATTTCCACAAAATAAGATGAATTTTGTACTAAAAAAGAAAAAATGTTAAATAAAAAATAAACAGCTAAATTGTCAGTTAAAATAATAAATTTTTAACAAAACAGTAACTTAAAATCAAGGAATTAAATTTTTAAGCTAAAAAGTTCATCTTTAACTGGAATAATAATTAAATTTCCAACCAAAAGATGAAAAATTGCAACTAACAAATAAACAGCGAAGTTTTCCCATTAAATAATTAAGTGCCAACAAAAAAAAAACCCTCAACTAAAATGATTGAATATTCAACTATTTTTAGTTTAAAAAATTAATATTCAACAAAAAAGCAAACTATTTTAAACCAAATAACTCACAAGAGTAACTTTCAACAAAGTATGTAATTAAATTTTTAAACTAAAAACATTAATCTTTAACTGAAATAGTTCATACTTTAATGGGAATAATTGAATTTTCAACCAAAGATGAATGTTGTACTAAAGAAGATAAAAAGTCAACAAAAAAATGAACAGCTAAAGTTTGCGTTAAAATAATTAATTCTCCAGGAAAGACACGAATTTTCAATTAAAATAATTAATTTTCAACCAAAAAATGAATTTTTAAAAAGAGTTCAACTTTCAACCCGGTAACTAAATTACATTCCCGGTTTTTTTTGTGTACAAAATTTCATGTCATTTTTCGAATGAATTAAATAGAATTCAATTAAATTTATAAGAATTCGAAGTGAATTTTAACAAATTCAGGTTAAATTCATAAGAATTCGAATGAATTGGAAAAAAATCCTTGTCATTCTATTTATTTCCATAAAACTGCATCGAATTTTGAAGAATACAAGAGAATAGGACATTATCAGAGAGCACAGCGCAAAAGGAGTTAAAAAAAAGAAAAATAAAGTAGTTTTTTTCTCTCTAAAAATGGGAAAAATAGGGAAAAGATTAAACATTATTTTTTACATGTAGAAAAGAAGAAAGAATCTCTTTATATTTATACATATATAAAAAGTTTTTCAAATAATTTTAAATGATTTTTTGATTTCTGTCAGTTAAAGAATTTAATTTTCAAAAATTGCACATACTTAGAACTATGGAAATCCATCAAAGAAGAAGCAATAGGTTTTTCTTCTTTTTTTTATTTAAAAGAAGATTTAAACGAATTTTAAATATAACAATTTAAACAAAATTTTTCAGGAGATGAAAAGTTTTAAATGAATTTCTATATTTTTTTAAAAATAAATTCCAAACGAAAAATGAAAATACTTACCAATTTTTATTTGATTGAATTTTTATTGATTGCTTAAACGTATTAAAAATGTGCAAAAACATTACCTTTTCGTTTAGTGTAGGAAATTTCATAAATACAATGCTGTTAAAGTTATGCGGAAAGTTTTGAAATGCAAAAAAAAAAATGGCAAATTTTATAGCAGTTATTCACAAATTTTGAGGAATACTTTTGACTATTGTTTTACTAAATGTATAACTTGGTAGGATAAAAATAAATAGTGGTAACAAATTTAAAAGAACTTGAAAAATAATATGTTTTTACTTTTATAATTTATGTTGAAATATAAAAGATACTCAACGATATTTATTATTGTCCCAGTAATGGGCATACTTTTTACTGCTGCACTATGATTGCTAATCTGAAAGCGTCGGAAAACTTCGGTCATCTTCGATTTATATCTCGATCCCAATTTGAAAGAAATTGGAGAAATATAATATGGATATATGGATACTATTAGAGAAAACAAATTTTTTCAACTAAATTGATGAATCACCAAGCCAAAAATACTACATTTTTAACAAAGTAGTTCCACTTTCAACCAGAAAACATGAGAAAAATCGTTAAAATGATTTGAAATGTTTTAAAATATCCTTAAAACTTTTAAATCCTTTAAAATCTCTGGAATTTTTCCAAAGCTCTTAAAAATTCATTGCAATTTTTAAAATGCCCTAAAATATTTCAAATCCTTTAAATCTCATACTCAATTATTGAAATTTCAAGATATTTTCAAGAGCTTTAAACAATTTCTAGAGATTTCAACAGATTTGAAAGGATTTTAATTTTAATATTTGAGGAGGTTTTAAAAGATGTCAAGGAATCTTCAATTTATTTTCATAACTTAAAGGAAATTCAAAGAATTAAAAAATTTTTAGAAGGGTTATTTTTAAAAATTCCAAAGTACTGTAGAAATCTTTAAAAGATGTCAAAGTGTTTCAAAACATTTTGAAGGTTTCGAAATATTTTATAGATTTCAAGGAATTTTCAAATGATTTAAATAATTTAGTCAAAGATTTTAAAGGATTTGAAATATTTCAGGGCATCTTTAAAATTTCAAGGGATTTTTAAGAGCTTTAAAAAGCTTCAAGAGATTTTAAAGGATAAAAAATTTTTAGTATATTTTAAAACATTCCAAGCAAGTTTCAATTAGTTTCAATCATTTAAAGCAATTTCAAAGAATTTTAACAATTTTTCTCATGTTTTCTGGTTTAAAGTGGAACTACTTTGTTAAAAATTTAGTTTTTTTTTGGCTGATGATTCATCAATTTAGATGAAAAAATTTGTTTTCTGAATATTTAACTATTTTGTAGAAAAGTAATTTTGTTTTTGGTTAAAAAGTAATGTTTTTTAACTGCAAATTTAACTAAATTGTTTCATTGAAAAGTGATCTTTTTTAGTTGAAAATTTTGGTATTTTATTGAATACTCGTTATTCTAGGTAGAAAATTAATCTTTTTTGTCGAAAATTTAACTATGGTTAAGCATTCATTTTTTTATAGACAATTAGTCTTGGAGCAAAATACATTTTTTGTGTGCAAAATTCATGCATTTGATTAAAAATACCTTTTTTTAGTATACAATTCAGCGTTTTGGATGAAAATTCAACTATTTTGTTGAAAACTATTAAATTTTTTTTAAATTTATGAGCTTTACTCAAAATTCATTCTTTTTTGCAAAAAACTAATTGTTTTAGTTGAAAGTTTAACTATTTGTGTTAAAAGTTAGTCAACTATTAATTAATATTGCTTTAATATCAACATTAATAATATATATAATAGTAATAATATTCATACTACTGGGAATGGTGGTCTACCATTTCGCCACATGGTGCCGAAAAATGGAACTAGAAAGAGTAGGTACAATTTTAAATATGTATTTTAATTTTTGCATAAAAGTGTTTTTACGATTGTTTTGTAAAGTATAAAACAATTGTAGAATACTAAAAACAAATATTCATCAAAAACAAATAGTTTTAGATAGAATTTCCATCTTATACAGTGAAAAAACACATTTTTGTGAAATATTTTTAAAAGAAAATACAATTATTTCATGTGATCTTCAATGCATTGTAAGCCTAAATAAACTTTAATTAATGTATGTAACAAAAAATGTTATCCATATTATACCAAGAATACGAATAATAGATTACTGGAATTTGAATACGAATTCTAACCTAACGTTTACATCAGATTTTTAAATAGTAAATATTTGATGTATAAATTAATAAAAATTTATATTGAGTACATTTTTGCTTCAAAATAAGTCTACTTAAGTTTATAATATTTTGAAAATCACAAAAAAGCGAACCATAATTGTTTTTTTGTTAGAAAAATACTTCTGTCAAAAAGTTTGGTTTTCCACTGTATAACATGTAAATTCCATGTAAAACACTTTGTTTCCGATAAAGACTTATTTTTATCATCCAATAAATACTTTCAACTTAACAAAAAGATGGTTAAAACACTTTTATGCACAAATTAAGATGCATCTTTAAAATCGTGCCTATTCTTTCTAGTTCGAATTTTAGTCACCAGGTGGCGTATCGCAATTTAGCCATTTCCAATATACACCTGAAAAAAATGTACATAACTTCAAAATCGCCGCATGCATGAAATTATTAAGAACCCTGCGAAACATTAAAATCGCCAATTTCTTCAATTTCTTTCAAATTGGGATCGAGATATAAATGTAAGACCACCGAAGCTTTCAGATCGGCAATCATCGTACAGCAGAAAACCGAAGTTCGAGTTGTGCATTTTCGGCTTACACACGAGCTTATAGTGGTAATCAGGCACCTTCTGTTTTGTGACACCCAAACGGTAGATATGGTGGGGACAAATCAAATAAAAATTGAAAGAAAAAAAAAAGACATAAGCAAAAAAAAAAACTTACGATTTAAAACGTAGTCTCGTTCCTGTTGACTCTTGTCTCCATGAATGCCGATTGCCTGCCATCCACACCTATTAATCGCTCTCGTAATGTCGTCGACTTTCCTCTTGGTCTCGACAAAGATAATTGTCTTGTTCTCTGGCTCATTCGAGATTTCCTCCAACAACTTCATCAGTTTTCCCTCCTTCTCGTACTCCTCGCAAACATCAACGATCTGGAGAATATTGTGATTGGCGGAAAGGGTGAGGGAACCGACATTAATCTGAATGTAGTCCGTGAGGAATTCTTCGGCGAGATTTCGCACCTCCTTTGGCCAGGTCGCCGACCACATAAGTGTCTGTCTGTCGGGGCGAATCTGTTCGATGATTTTGCGAATTTGAGGCTCGAAGCCCATGTCGAGCATGCGGTCGGCCTCGTCCAGCACGAGATAAGTGCAACGACGGAGATTCGTGGTGCCCCGCTCGAGGAAGTCGATCAATCGACCGGGTGTTGCGATGCAAATTTCCACACCGCGCTCCAGGTCTCGTGCTTGTGGTCCTTTCGGCGCGCCTCCGAATATACATGTGTTTCTCACCTGTGACGAGGTGCCAAAGTCTGCCGCCACTTGCTGAATCTGCTGTGCGAGTTCTAACGAAATTAAAACAATTGAAAATCGTTATTATTTTATTCATTGTTTAGCATCCAGCGATCACAGCGCACAGTGGGATTGAATAAAAAAACGAGGCAAAAAATAACTTGCATTTCTTAACCCATTTTTTTTTAAATACAAAATTCAGCATTCAATTTTGAAAAAATATGGATTCTTCGTTTGCAAAGTAAATTTTGGCGTTAAAATTACTTAGTTACATTTAAAAAAAATAATAGTCAATTATAAAAATTTGTCATCCGATATTTTTGATTAATTTTATAAACAAATGCCCAGTGTGTACATTTAAAGGTAGACAAAAATCCTTTTTTTTTTCTTTTAATTTTCCTCAATAATGTCGCCAATGATGTTTGTTCGTGATATTTTATTATTATTTATTTTCCATTAATTTTGTAATCAAAAATTGTTTCTTTAATACATGTAAAACAAAAGAGCATTTTATTAATACATGCAAAACAAAAGAAAATGCTTTATCTTTTGTTTCACACGCATTAAATATCCACACTGGGCATTTGTTTAGAAATAATATTTTTTAAAAAATCAATTTTCCATCGCTAAACCTCACTGGCGACATAATTTGAAATAATTTTAGTTCTTTTAATTTTAATTCGAAATAATCTTAAAACCCAAAAAGATAAATTTTGAACAAAAGTTTAATGTTCAATAAGAAACGTGTCTCAGTTAAAGAAAAAAAATCATTCTTACAAAATGTTGGATTTTCAAGCCAAAAATAGAAATTTTCTAAAAAAAAAAGTTGAATTTTCAACCCCAAAATATCAAATTTTTAAGAAAAAAAAGCCCATTGTCAACAAAATTGGTTGAATCTTACAGCCAAAAAACTATTTCCTACAAATGTTCAATTTTTAACCCAAAGATATGAATTTGGAACTATAATAGTGGAATTTTTAATTAAAATAACTATTCAACTAACAAAAAGTTATTTTCAATCAAAAATATTAATTTATTTCTCAAAAAACATAAATTTTTATAAAAAAAGAGCACTTTCAACAAAATAGTTGAATTATCAACCCATAAAGATGTCTCAGTTAACAAAGGAAAAAATTTTCTTCCAAAATGTTAAACTTTGAAGTCAAAACAGTTGAATTTTCAATCCTAAAATATTAGTTTTTAACAAAAATGTTGAATTTCACTTCCGGAAAAACTAACTTTCTGCAATAATTGTATTTTCAACAAAAAACATAATTTCTCAACTAACAAAAATTAATTTTTTTTATCAAAAAAGATGGATTTTCATACAAAAACGTCTTCAAAAAAATAATTTAATTTTCAACCCAGAAAGATGTCTCAGTTAAAAAAGAAAAAAAAATTCTTCCAACATGTTGAGCTTTGAAGTTAAAACAGTTGAATTTTCAATCCCAAAATATTAATTTTTCAAAAAAAAAAGGCCATTTCCAACAAAATTGTTGAATTTTATAGCCAAAAAACTAATTTTCTACAAAAAAGTTGAATTTTTAACGCAAAGATATGATTTTCAACTAAAACTATTGAATTTTTAACTAAAAAATAATTTTTCAACCAAGATGTCTCATTTAATAGAAAAAAAAAAACAAAAACAATTTCATCCAAAAGATTGAATTTACAAGTTAAAAACTTTAATTTTCAACCCCAAAATATTAATTTTTAACAAAAAGTTAATTTCCAACAAAATTGTTGAATTTCACAGTCAGAAAACTAATTTTTTACAAAAAAGTTGAATTTCCAATTAAAAAAAAAAAAAAACAAACAATTTCAACCAAGAAGATTAATTTGATCAAAAAAGATCAATGTTCATCAAAATACATGAATTTTCAACAAAAAAAAGACGGATTTTCAGTCAAAATGATGAATCTTCAACCAAATAAATGAATTTTCAAAAAAAGAATAATTTCCTCGAAAAAGTTTAAAGACGAAATAAAACGATAAAATTTCCACCAAAAATAGAAGTTATATTTTTAGTTGAAAAATTAAATTTTAATAAAAAGAACAACACATAATTGTAAACCATGATGAATCTTCAACTGGAATAATTGAATTGAAATTTAAATCAAAGAACTTTCTACAAAAAAAAAGAATTTTCAAAAAATTATTTGAATTTTTAACAAAAAAGATGGGGTTTTAACCAAACGGGAAGTTATATTTTCACTTAAAAAATCAGTAAATTTTTAATAAAATAGTTCAATTTTCGAACAAAATGATGAATTTCCAACAAAATAAATGCATTTTCGACTCAAAAAATGTCCTGGTTAATAGAAATTTTATGCTTTCCAAAACGATGAATTTTCAACCCAAAAATATGGTTTTTTAACAAAAAAAGTTATTATTTTTTTAACTAAAAAGATCAATTTCCGACATAAAAAAGTAATTTCCAGCCAAGAACGTTTATTTTTCCGAAAAAATCGAATTGAATTAATTTTTAATTGAATAATTAATTTTTAATAAAAAGAATATAAAATAAACGGATATTTAACCGAAAAAGTTAAATTTGCAATCAGAGCTGTTTATTTTAAATTTGAAAACGAAATTTTCAATCAATGATTAATTTTTTTTCACCAAAAAAAAGATGAATTTTTACCAAACAACAAGAATTTTAACAACGTACTTCAATTTTTAACAATAAAAAGTTGGATTTTCAACAAAAAATGGAAGTTATATTTTCACTTACAAAAAAAAATTCAAACAAAATCGTGCAATTTTCAACCAAAATAATAAATTTCCAGGCACATAAATTAATGTTGAACCAAATAGTGGAATTTTCAACTCAAGCGAAACATTTGTAACCAAAAATGGAATAGCTAAACATTCACATAAAAAATTAATTTAAAAAAATAAATAAATGGATAAACCAGTTTAAAAATGAAATTTTCAACCAAGGTTAATTTTTTTACAACAACAAAAAAATAATATGAATTTTCATTAAAGCAGGAATAGTGATATGTTCACTTTCCAAAAAAATTTCAAACAAAATAGTACAATTTTTAATTAAAGAATTTACAACTAAAATAACGAATTTTCAGGCAAATAAATTAATGTTAAATCAAATAGTTGAGTTTTCAACCAAAAGGATATATTTTTAACCAAAAATGGAATAGTTAAACTTTCTGGTTAAAAAAAATAATTTTTAATGAAAACATTAAACATATATTCAACAACAAAAAAGTTACAATTTTAACCAAAAATATGAGTTTTTAAATTGAAAAATAAATTTTCAACCAAAGGGATAAATTTTTAATGAAAACACCAACAAATAAACATATATTCAACAAAAAAACTTACATTTTCAACCAAGATTAATTAAAAAAAAAAAAAATGAGATGAATTTTCATCAAAAAATGGAAGTTAAATTTTTACCTTAAACAAAAAATTTCAAACAAAATATTTGAATTTTCAACCAAAACAACGAATTTTCCGAAAAATAAATGAATGTTGAACCAAACAGTTGATACTTCAAATAAAAACGATAAATATTCCCGGTCAAAACAGTGCAAGAGTATGCAAATTCACGCTTTTACATGTTTTAGAAGACTCATCATCAAACTTGAGGGTGACAAAAAAAAAAAAAAGAGAATTGCATTATAAAATAATTGACAACTGACCTCTCGTTGGTGCCAGGACAAGTGCAATCGGTCCGTCGTTTCTCTGCAGACGAGGCTGATTGTTAATGTGGACAATCGCTGGAAGAATGTAGGCCAAGGTCTTTCCAGATCCCGTTTGTGCGATGCCAACCATGTCCCGGCCGGAGAGGGCGATGGGCCAACCCTGAGCTTGAATAGCGGTCGGTGCGTCGAATCCTTGTCGGCGAATTTCACTGAGCACGTAGTCGGGAAAACCGCCCTCCTCAAAGTAAATGTTGGGACTGGGAATGTTGGAGCCTTTGACGGTGACCTCTTTGTCAGATCGGTAGGCCTCCACCGAGTTCACAGTCCGATTCACGACATTCGGGTGTGGATTGTAGAAGGATTTGCTGAATGGTTCCAAGGTACTCATATCCCATCGCGGCTTGCGCAAATTGTAACCATGTTGACTATTTTTGTTGCCAAAACCTCCGTCTCCTCGATTTCCCATTCCACCGCCTCTACCGCCACCACCACCTCCGCCGCCGCCACCGAATCTTCTTCCGCCGGCTCCTCCACCTTCGCCACCGTCACGATTGCCGAATCTACCGCCACCACCTCCTCGTCCTCCACCACCTCGTCTGTCACCCCCGCGTTCTCTGTCACGGTATGCCCTGATTAAAAAAATACCTTTTTATAGATTTGATTCTTGAGTGTTCGATTTCTGAAGGTCGGATTGAAACAAATTTAATTCAGGGCGGCCGTTTTGACCAAAGAACAAAATTACCGATCGTTTTCTCATAAGCAAAGAATTTCCAGGGTCCATTCAATTTGAAAAAATTCATTTCATCTAATAAAAACTAAGCTGCATATTAAAGTACTCGGAGTGGTGATTTTGCATTTTTATCTTTGAAGTTTGAACTTTAAAAATGTTTTAAGGGCATGTGACACAGCTAAATACCTATATTACCGACCACAGTTTTTCAGTTCACTGAATGTTTTTTTGAACCTCAGAAATTTTTTTGTAAATAAAA
>NC_046659.1:152790654-152808178 GCF_010883055.1 Belonocnema kinseyi | reverse complement strand
ACGTTTAAGTACAAAGATTAATAATAAAAGATGTAAAAAAATATATTTCAACAATCAATTCCAACGGCATCAGCCGGTAACGTTGTACACGAAAATACGAAATCTGGCGGCCACGAGACGAGGCTCTGGAGGTTACGTATTCTTGTGTACAACGTTACCGGCTGATGCCGTTGGAATTGATTGTTGAAATATTTTCTTTTACATCTTTTATTATTAAGCTTTGTACTTACACGTAGTTTTCTTTCGGCTCTTGCATTTCTCAAAGTTTGAGACCGATATTTCATGTATAAAAAAAGTTCGAACGTTCAAAAAATGTTGAGGTTCAGAAAAAAGATGAAATAATTTTCAGTGAAGTTCCTACCAAAATGCAGTACCTAAACATACTTTATTGTACTCTATTACATTTCCCAAAGTTTCAGTTCGATATTTTATTTACAAAAAAAGTTCTTAGGTTCAAAAAAACATTCAGTGAACTGTAAAACTGTGGTCGGTAATATAGGTATTTAGCTGTGTCACATGCCCTTAATTCAACATTTTTTTAATCAAATGTTTAATGGAAGTAATCAAATAAATTAGAAGCTATTAACAATTTTCAATTTAACAATTTAAGATTAAATGAAATACTAAATCGATATTCGTAAGTCAGGGTGACCGCTTTAATTGACGAAATAAATTCCCGGTCATTTCCCGGTTCAAAAATATTTGTCAGTCAATGAAATTTAAAAAATGGAACACTAAAGCTAATTTGTATTCAAATTCTGAGTAATTTGCGCATATTTTATAATATTCAAAATTATATAATTTTAAGGAATTTTAAGCTAGAAATATTAAGTATTGAAACATTTTCAACTTGACACTTCTTAAATCAGAAATTCAATTATTTTCTTTTCAAATGGTTTAAACATCCTTGGAAAGCTTTAAAATTTTATTTGAAAATCTTGAGAAATCTAGAAGTGGTTTTAAATTTAAAATTATTTTGGAAATTTTTTCAGAACTTCTAAATATCTGTCAAAATTAATTGAATTTTTCCTACAATTTTCAAAAAATCCTACAAATTTTAGAAAAATTTTCTTTACAATTTGCATGTATAAATAAGAATTAAACATTTATTATTTGTAGGCGAAATTTGATTAATTTTAAGAGATATGTAGAATTTTTGAAAAGATTAAAACTTAATGTAAAACTTGAAATGATAGCCTAATATAAAACGAAATGTAGATTTTCGCAGATTTTAAACCAAAAAATTAGATTCTTTTCAAGAATTGTGAAAGTTTTCAAAATAATAAAAACATTTTCTTAAGATTCATAGGAAAATTAAAAATGTTTTATTTTGAAAAATTATTTTAAGAGAATATTTAAAACGTTTTGAAAGATTTAAACAAAATTTTCAAAAAAGATTCTAGAAGATTTTAAGAAAACTTTCAAAAATTTGCATGATAATTTTTAATCTTTTTAAAACTCCTAATAATCTCTTAGAATTACTCAAATTTTTTATAAAAATGTTCGTTTGTAAATTATATATCAAAATTTTTAAATTTCACTTACAAATAAAGCATTTTTCAAATATTGTCCAGGCGAATTACACTTTGGAAAAAAGAAAATTGTTAACAACACTTAAACAATTGGAAATGTTAAAGTGGCTCATAATAAATGTAAAAAGAAAATTGCGTGAGCAGGGGTGTTGCGGGGTTGATTTGGGGGAGGTTAAAAGGGGTGAAAATTCTATTATTGTGATTTTCAGCGACAGTGGGTTAAAAATGGAATATTTTCGACGGAAACAATATTTTAAATTCAATAAAATCCTTTAATTAAGAATATATTATTATAAAGTTATTTTTAAGTTGAAAATCGTTTATCAACTTTTAGTCACATGTTCATATTTCTTTAATAACTAAGACTTTCAAATTGAAACAGTTTAAGTTTTAACGTTAAATCCTGAAAATTCTTAAATTTTGATCTGATTTAAAATCGGTTTTGTTCACTTTTTATTATTTAAATTATAGATAAATTTAAACAAATTTATTTATCAAATAAAAATGTTTTTTATCCAAAAGTGTCAACACCAAGACGTTTGAACTTCAAAAATGTTTTAATTCAAAATCTTTAAAATCAAATTCTTAATGAAAGTAATCAAGTAAAATGGAAGCCATGAATAATTTTTAATTTATCAATTAAAAATGAAATGAAATAATAAATCGATAAATTAGTAAGTTTTCAAAATTATATCACTTTAAACAATTTTAAGTTAAAAGCTTCAAAAACTTAACGATTGTTGGAGGTTCTTGAAAAATGTATCACGTATTTTGTGTATGGTCCCTAAACTCTTTTAAAAGTAGAAGTTACATTATTTTTATTTCAAGTAGTTTTAACTCAATATGAATTATTGGTTTTAATATATGAAAAAATATTTTAAAAATTGTATTATCTTAAAACTATCAAAATCCATTTCTTTTAATCTGGCTAAATTAAAAAAATATGCCTTAAAATACTCTCTTTTGAAAATATTTCTAAATATTCTCTTAAAATCAAAATTTTTAAATAATAAATTTGGTTGTAAATTATTTGAAATCTTCAAATTTTAATTATTTTGAACATTTTTTTTAACCTTCTAAGCACCCTTTCAAATGATTTAATTTTTACCTCTTTTTTAAATCTTGCCAAATTAAAGAAACTGACTTAAAATCTTTCAGATTCTGTTTTGACAACTTTGGAAATATGTTGATTAAAAAAAAAAATTTCTTAAAATTAACAATCGAAATATGCAAAAATCTAAATTTTGTTTTAAATTATTGGCAATCTTCAAATTTAAAATTATTTTGGAAATAGTTTTATAATTTCTAAATATCTATTAAAATTATTCGAATTTTTCCTAAAATCATTCAAAATTAAAAGACTGCCTAAAATCCACCAGGCCTTTTTTTTTTAAATTTGGCAAATTAAAAATATTTCCTTAAGATCTACCAGAGAATTTTTTGATAATTATTGAAATCTTTTTAAATATTCTCTTTTCAAACCTTTTATAATTTTTTAAAAAATTCTACATTTTTTTATCGAAAAATCAAACAATTTTAACACTAGTTACAAAAAATACTTAAAAACTGAAAATGAAATACTGGATCTCTGCGGGTTTTAGAACTTGGACTAGTCAATTGTATTCACAGTGATTTCTTATCAGTAAAAGGCCCGGAGTTCCTCAAAATATTGGTCTAAGCCACCTGGAGAAAAATAATTGAATGCACTATATGGATGTTCAAAATGAGGTTTGAAGTTAGATAAAAAAATAATTTAAATAATAAAATGCATTTAAAATTAAAAACGAAGTAACTAAAATCTTTTTTTTTTAATCTTAATAGAAAAAAAGTAATTAAAAACTGATGAAAACGACTTTTTTGAAAACATGTTTCCTTTCTGTTTCTGATTGCTCAAACTTGTTAATTAATTCAATTGTTTTTTAGTAGTTAGAAACACGAGAGAGGTCCAATATAGCTTTGTTAACTGAGCTAGATAAATATAATTTTCTGGTAAATACACATATCTGTATTCTAAAAAATCGCTGCATTTACTATTTTTGTTTTCTAGGTATATCAAATTTTTTAGATAATTTTATTAACAAAAAAGTTCTCAATATAACAAAAACGGCTTTTATGGAAAAATGAATCTTTATGAAGAATGTTCCATTCTCCCGAAATAATAATAAAAAAATTTTTTTCTCTGGAACAACGAAAGAAACCTCATATTTTTTAAATAAGTTTTTTCTTTCTCCAGAAATAATTATATTTTGTATATTTTATTAAATTTTAGTAATATTTATAAAAAATATTGGTTTGAATTTGCTTCTCAACTTCGACCTAAAGGTAAAAGCTTCAGTTAAAAAAATATTTTTAACTCTTAACCATAGATGAATTTTCAACTAATAAGGTAGATTTTCAAACAGAAAGATTAATTTCATACCAAACAGAAGATTTTACAACAAACTAGGTGACTTTTCAACAAAATTGTCGAATTTGAAAGCTCAAAACAATTAATTTTCTACAAAAAAGTACATTTTCAACCCAAAGAATGAATTTTCTACCAAAATAATTGATTTTTTTATTAAAAACTTTCATGAAAGACTACAAAAAGACAACATTTTCAGCTGAAAATTAAATTTAAAAAAAAAACAAGGTTTCAATCAAACAGATCATTTTTCAACCAAAGAAATGGATTTCTTATTTATTTTTTTTAACCAATTAATTTTATCTCCATCATTAAAGATGAATTTTCAACTAAAATGCTACACATTTAACTAAAATACTTGCATTTTTAATCGATGAGATGAGTTTTCAAACAAGAAGTTGAACTTTTGAAGAAAAAGATAATTTTCTACCAACAAAAAACAAATTTTTTGAATACGTGAATTTTGAACAAAATAAGCGGTACAATTTAAAAATAAAAGACAAATTTTAATGCAAATTTTTCGAATTTGGATCTATAAAAGATGAATTTTCAACTAAAGTATGAATCTTCAACTGAAACAGTTGAATTTCATGCTTAAGACACATTTTCAACCATAAAGAATATTTTTCTACAGAAAAGGCGAGATTTTCACAAAGTACTTAAAATTTCAAACAAATTGTTGAATTTTCATCAAAAAAGATAAAATGATTTTCAACAAAACAGTTACTTACCATCAGAGATTAATTTTAAATTAAAATGTTGAATCTTCACATGAAAAAATTAGTTTAAAAAAAGAAAGAGAAGAGTTTAATTTTTAATTTAAAAAATATGAACTCGCAACGAACGTTAGGAAATTTTCTATTATAATTCAGAAATATTTATTGTTTGAAATGGTATTTCTACTCTAAAAGAGGCTTTCTTTATATCAAATTTAGGAGAGGGGACTTTCAAATTGCGACGAATTTTGGATCGGAAGAGGGATTTTTTAAAATTCGAATAATTTTTGTTTTTTAATTCCGCTTCCATGTAAAAAATTGTGTAAAGAAAACGATAAAAACTAGAAGATATATCCAATATCAGACTCTAGAAACGTTACATTCTTCTAAATCTTATGATAAGCTCTCTTTTTCTTGAATAAAGAACAAGCGGTTTTACGGTAAAACTGTTACATTTTTTAAGTTTATTCAAGTCAAAATTAATTTAAATTGACCTAAATTATTAAAATAATGAAAACTTAAATTTTGCTACGCTCAGAAGTAAATTCCCGGTCATTTACCGGATCAAGAAAATTCCCGGTCAATTCCCCATCGATTTCTCGCCCACTTTGTCCATTTATCAATAACCGCTCTCCGGAATCCAGATGTTTCTGAACTCAAATTTACCAAACGTATCCATTTTGGAAAATTTCTACGATAACACCTCTGATATAATCACGTAATTAGTGACAAATTTGAAATAAATTTTCCTAAAAGACGAAATTAGAAACGTCTTTCTAAAAGTTGAAATTATAAAACTTCCCGAAACTTCCGCGTGTTATGACATATGCATAAATTTCCTATAAATAAAAATCCAAAACAAAATAGTGAAGCAAGTTCATTATAGACGAAGGAGCTTTGTTTGTTGTTCCATTTAACAATCAATTGTTTGATATATTGTCAATTTCAGAGCGTCGACAAGTATAGCAAAGCACCCGACAGGGAGCAAAATAGTGAACAAACATGGAGTACGCCGAAAGTCACAACAATAAAAGAATATCTTTTTTCTACTAGACTAAAATATCGAATGAAAGCATTAATATTAGGAACTTACATTGTCATCCAGACAGGTCTTGATTATTGGAGAAAAACGTGTAGATTCTCAGCTACTTTTGACGAAATATCGATTTTTATACGAAACTCCAACCAACGCGTCAAGTGGCGTCAAGTGAGTTGCGACGTTGCGAGTTCTGCACTTCTCGATTCTTCCAATTTCTTCTTCTTCTCCTCCGGTCTGCGCATGATCGCACGTTTGCGGAACGCAGCGTCATTGGCTGAGCCAATTTAGTCCAAAAAATAAACAGACATTTCCCCCAGAACGGACTATGCGTAATTGCAAGAACTACATTTTGGCGATTTTAAGGTTTTTGAGCGTTGGTTTGATCCATTTTGGCTTTTCATTTGCATGATGTTATTAATAAATCTAGAAATAGACCGTAGATGGCACCCCAGGAATGTCGAAATGCTCTCCTGATTTTTCATGCCCGAAAACGAAAAACTGATTTTTTTTCTGAGGGCTTCGGAAAATTCGGTTTTCTTAATTGAAAATTGTATTTTTCAATCAAAGTTGATTATTTTTAGAGCAAAAATTCAACTATTTGGTTAGACCTTTTTAGATCGTAAAATTATTATTTAAAAAATTTTTTATCAATTTTTCTTGAAATATGAACTATTATATTTTTGTGAAAAATTCACCTTCCTTGGGTTAAAAAAATATTTTAACAGTAAATTTAATCATTTAGTTCAAAATGAAATTTTGTGTTGATATCTTATTTATTGGGCTGAAAATTCAACTGTTTTGTGTGAGGTTCGTCTAAAAAAATTAAATATTAACTTTTAAAATGAAAATAAACTTCTATTTTTGGTTAGAAGTTAATTTTTTAATTTAAGAAATTTAACTGTTTTTTTGAAAATTAGTCTTTTTGATAGAAAATTAATATTCTTAATTAAAAACGTCTTTTTTAGGTTTTAGAACTAATTTTTAAACTTAAAATGAACTTTTTTGTTGAAATTCTATATTTTTGGGTTGAAAATTCATCAATTTTGTGCAAAAATTTGTTTTGTTTTGTAAATTCAAAAATTCGGTTTTTAAATTCAATTGTTTTGCAGAAGGTTCGTTTTTTTTTAAATTGAAAATTAACTTTGAAAAATGGAATTTTTCCCTTTCCATTTTTGGCTGCAAATTGATTATTTTAAAACTTCAACTATTATCTTGGAAAATTATGTAGTTTGTTAAAAATTAGGCTTTTTGGTAGAAATTTAATATTCTTGGTTGAAAATTCACCTTTTTTGTTAAAAATTGGTTTATTTTGATAAAAGCTTTTTTTTGGGTTGAAAACTGATTTTTTCAACTTAAAATCAAGTATTTGAAAATAAACTTTCTGCTGAAATTTCATATTTTTTGTTATTTTTATTTCATAGTTATAAATACTAATTTTCAACAAAAAAGTCAAATTTTTAGCTGGAAGTTTAATTTTAGTTAAAAAAAATTATTTACAACGAAAAAAAAAATAGGTTTTTAACAAAAGCAGTAAATTTTCAAATAAAATACTTCAATTCTTAGTAAAAATTAATTTTCAGTTAAAATAAACAAAACAAACAGTTTAACTTTCACCCAAGTAGTTGAATTTTGAATTAAAAATGCGAATTTTTTTCTACAGTGATTAATCTTTAACTGTAGTTTATTTTTCTGTCAAAAAGATAAATTTTCTAAAAAAAGACGAATTTTCAACAATTTTTAGTCAAGAGGGAAAAAAATTCTAACCAAACTGTAGAATTTGAAGCAAAAAGATGATAAAAATTAATTTTTCAAAATTCTTAAAACGCTTCTGAATTTCGTTTTAATTAAAAAAATTTTTAAATCCACAATTTGTTATAAATTTTAAACAATCTTTTCAAAATCCACAATTTCTTACAAATTTAAAAAAATCTTTTCAAAATCCACAATTTGTTACAAATTTTCAAAAAAATTTTCAAAATTTATTTTATTTTTTAAAGGCGAATTTTTAAGAAAATGGTTGACTTCAATCAAAAAAGAAGACATGCATTTTCTACCAAAAAATATGATTTTTAAACAAAATAGTAACAAAAAAACATAAATTTTCTACAAAGAATGCAATATTCGATATTTTAACTACAATTTTAAATTTAAAATAAAAAGTTGAATTTCTCCAAAGAATAAGACTTTTACACAAAAGAGAGTTGAATTTTCAATCCGAAAATATGAAATTTCAACAACAAAAATAATTTCTTAACAAGTAAATGAATTTTATACAAAAAAAAAACATTAATTTTCGATAGGAAGACAAATTTTTAACAAAAAAAAGTATGAATTTACAACTAAAAAAGATATTTTTTAAACCAAAAAATCTAATACCTTCTCTGATGAGAATGTAAAAATGGAGTAATTAAACTTGAAGTTAAAAAAATTTTTCAAAAGCAAAAAAAATTTTGTTTCAAAAGATATATTTAATTTTCAAGAACAAAACAAAATCATTTTTAGCCAATTATAGTTTAATTAAACTAGAAAAAAATGTTCAAACATATAAACTAAGTTGAATTATTCAGCAAATTTTGAGATTAAAAAAACTAAAAAAATTGCGTAAAACCTTCCAGATTTTTTTGTTGACATTTTTAAAACTTTTTGAAAATCTTCCAGAAATCGTAAGAATTTTTTCTTGTTTTCTTAAACCTTTTCAAAATTCCTAAAAAGTTTCAATTTTTTATGAAATCTTCAAAAGCTTTAATTTTGTTTAAAAATTTTTGAAAGAGTTTCAAATCTTTATTTTTGTATTTTTTCAAAACTTCTAAGCCTTCTATCTTTTAATATTATAACAATTTTTCCTAAAATTAAAAAAAACATCGCATAAATTACGAAATCATTTTAAAAATGACGGTATTTTTCCTGAAATAAAAAAAATTCTTAATAATTAGACCAATTTCCTTAAAATCTTCCCGATTATTTTGTTGTCGAAAAGTTTCGAAATCTTTTGAAATATTCGCTTTAATTTTAAATTTTCAAAATAAAATATTATTTTAAATCATCTTAGAAATCATAAGAAATTCTTTTTCGTTCTATTGCGAATTTTAACCCTTCAAAACGCACATTTTTCAACCTATACCATTTTTTGAAAATATATTACTTGAAAATATAAAAAAAGCAAATTTTTAAAAGATACATTACACTAATAAAATTGATTCCTATTCGATTTTTTTGGGAAAGATTGATAAACAGCTAAATATAAAACATTCAAATAAAACAAAATTTTTTTAATAACTAATTTAAAAAATTGACTTATTTTTAAAATATGCATACTTTACATAATATAAATTAAAAAATTAATAAACTCAATTCTATAACGAGAAAGTCGATTTTTTAAAGAAATGTTATTATTTATTTAAATATTTTATGAATCTATTAGGTCGTAAACAATTTTTTTGTTGTTAAAAAAATGGTGAATTCTGGTATACCTACTAATCAAATATTAGTAAAATAATCAAAAATTAATATTAAAAACACAATCAAAAAAAAAAATCAAATTCATCCAAAAGTAAAAATTTCGAATATCCTGCCATTTTTTTTATCACTTATTGTGTTCATATTTTCCTGTACACATTTTTATACTTTTTCTTTTTAATTTGTAAAAAAAATTCCGTCAGGGATTAAAAAAAAAAAATTGGTTTGATTCATGTTTAAAGTTAATTTATGTGAAGTTTTGGAGAGCTAAAAATAATACCCAATTAGGGTTTTTAAAGAAAAGATGTATTGAATAGAAATCTACTACTTCAAAAAAAATATTTCAATACAATAATTAATTTGAAAGCAAATGAAGAAAAATCATGAAAAAAATGTTTTTTCGGTGTTTTCGGGCAACTTTGACAAAAATGATCAGAAAAGTTTGATTAACATCAAAAAATGAGCAAACAAATGTTTTTAATGTTATTCACCTGTTTTCGATATTTTGCATGAACGGTTGACTAAACAAAAAAAATTAATCCAGCAAACAATACATCTCATGGAAATCTACAACTTTTATTTCAAAACTTTTTCAATACAATCATTTGGAAGTAAATCAAGAAAAACATGACTTTCAGGCAATTTTAGCAAAATTTATCAGAATTTTCTTTCTGTAATAAAACCAAATTTCACGGTTGTATTTTTATTTATAAATGAAAAGAATAGGACCCCAGGGTCTTACATATTCCAATAAATTACTTGGTATAATCTATAGTAAAAAATCCAATACATTTAATCAATAAACTTGATAATCAATTTGATATCTGATTAAAAATTAGTATGCAAATCGAAAGAAAATTTATTGAGGATAAATGAAAATTCAAAGTATGTATTATAGATTTAAACGTTTTGGAAAGTCAACTTTATTTCTTAATGTAGATCACAGAAAGTATTCCTAACAATTAAAGTTTAAAGTTGCTTCAAAATGCGTTCATTTAAATCAAATCACACTCGATCGATGCATCATTGATCGATTGATCGCCTACCGTTTCAATACATTTCGCGAAACAAACAAACAAAAAAAAATACACTACTAATAATATCGTAATAACAAATATAATCAATGTCAAACATTGGTGTGCAGAGAAGGCTAACTATAATATGCGCACGGGAATTTGGTATGAAATCACACTGCTATATATGCTTCACATATAACGCATTATTAATAATAATACTGGAATTTCATAAATAATTAGTTTTGGTGCAGCAGCACTACGTCGCAGTTTACTACACGTCGAACAAATTCAGAGATCACAAAGAAATTTTCCAAGCGCAATCGTACAAATAAGATGGTTATCAACGCGTAAAAAAAGTCCTACGAAAAGTTTTCAAAACTTTACTTGCATTCCTATATATTAACCTACCTAACCTTTTTTTTTATTATTATTATTTTTTTTTTTTTGTTGAAAATATACCACTTAAATTATTGAAACCAATTTAAAATTGGCTCCATTCCGGATTTCGAAAATCATTCGAAACAAGGCTCTTCTCGATTAAACTGCAGCAATCGATATAAAAATTTGGTAAAGCTAATAATAAGAAAAGGCGGCTAATTACGCGATTATGCTTGAGAAAAATCCGTTGCGCATTTACAGTCTATTATAATAGGACGAGATTGAATGAATAGAGTGCTAAAAAGTCACCTTCTTTTTTTTTCTTTTTATTTCCTTGTGTAAGAAAAATCATTCACGTGAAAAAATCGCTCATTATCTTCAGTAGGATGATGTATTATTTCTGTACTGATAATTATTTCCGTAATTGTCGTTACTCTGACCGTAACTTTTTTGGGAATTGTAACCGCCCCCGGCGCCGCCGCCACCGCCGCCACCATACCCTGTATTTGAAGTGGCTGGTTTGTAGCCACCACTATTATAATCCGATCCCGAGTAACCTGTGGATCCGCCGGATTGATAGGAATTATTACTACCTCGGCTACCTCCTCGTCCTCTTGATCCACCGCCTCCTCTTGATCCACCGCCTCTTCCTCCTCGTCCCTCGTATCCTCCACGTCTGTCCGAGGAATTTCCGCCGAAACGCTTACCACCGCCTATTTTATCAAAATTAATGGACTTATTACATTTAAGAAAAGAGTCACAGACAAAAATTAGCTGAAAACAGAGGGGAAATAGTGATTTTTTTTTTTTTTTTTTTACGAAAATAGAGAAATAAATTCTTTCAATACATTTCCGGGGGTGCAAGTCGAAATATATTCCAATTTTAACAAAATTGTTTATTTTCCAAACAGAAAGATGAATTTTCAACAACAAGAAAAACGAACTTACAACCAAAGAGATGAATTTTCAACTGAAATGATGAGCCTTCAAGAAAAAGCTTTTTTTTTGTACAAAGTTGTTCAAACTTTAACTAAGTAAATGAATTTTTAACCAAAAAAGATTAATTCTGAGTGAAAACTGTGATAGTTTATACTTAAAAAAAAATTTAATTTTAATTAACAAGAAAGTTTAATCCCTTAAAAAAAGACGAATTTTTAACAAAATCAACAAAATTTTAAATTAAAAACACAAAAAAAAATAATAATACTTTTCAACAAAGTAATTCAACGTTTAACGAATTAGTTAAATTTTTAACAAAGAAAAATTAATTCTATATAAAAACTGTGATAGTTTATGCTTTGAAAACAACAATTTTAATTTTATTTAAAAAAAAAGTTGAATCCCTAAATAAAAATACTTTACAATAAAACAGTTTAATTTTGAACCAAATTGTTAAATTTTCGATAAAACAGTTTAATTTTTAACAAAAAAAAAGTTAACTTTTAACCAAAAAGAGGAATAATTTTTAATCAAAGAGAGGAACCTTCAAGCTAAAAAAATGTTGTAAACCAAGTAATTCATCTTTTAAAAAAGTAGTTGAATTTTCAACGAAAAAGATGAATCCTCAACCAAAAATGTATCAGATGATATTTTAACCAAAAAAAGTTTGAATTTAATGAAAGTTGAATGCATCCAAAAAGACGAATTTTTAACTAAATAATTCCATTTTCAACCAAATAAATGAATGATCAACTAAAATTATGAACTCTTTAACAAAAGAAATAAACTGTTAACAAAATAGTTTAACTGTTAACAAAACTGTCAACAAAATTTTAAATTAAAAACAGTCGACTTTATTGAAAAAGTTAACTTTACAATAAAATAATTGATTTTTCATGAAAATTGTTGAATTTTCGATAAAACAGTTCAATTTTCAACAAAGTAATTCAACTTTTAACGAAGTAGCTGAATTTTTAACAAACAAAGAAAAATTAATTCTGAACAAAAACTGTAATAGTTTATACTTTATCAACAAAAATTTTAATTTTAATTAACAAAAAAGTTGAGTCCCTAAAAAAGGAGACGAATTTTTAGCAAAATAATTACATTTTCAACCAAAGAAATGTACTTTTAACAAATTAGAACTTTTAAATAGTTGAGTTTTAAACATTTTAATTTATTGAAAAGGTCGACTTTACAATAAAATAGTTTATTTTTGAACGAAATTGTTGAATTTTCGATAAAACAACTTAATTTACAACAACAAAAAAGTTAACTTTGAACCAAAAAGAGGAATTTTTAATCAGAGGAATCTTCAAGCAAAAAAAATATTTGTTAACAAAATAATAATTCATGTTTTAAATAAGTAGTTGGATTTCCAACGAAAAAAGATGAATCCTCAATCAAAAATGTATCAGATGATATTTTAACCAAAAAAAGTTTGAATTTGAATTTAAAAAAAAGTTTAATCCCTAAAAAAAAGACGAATTTTTAACAAAATAATTCCATCTCCACCAAAGAAATAAATGCTGAACTAAAATAATTATGCATTTTTTAAGCAAAGAAGTGAACTTTTAGTAAAATAGTTTAACTTTTAACAAATTAGTTTATAAAAAAGAATGAATTCTAATAAAAAAATGTAACATTTGATACATCATGAACAAAATTTTAAATTGAAAACAGTCGACTTTATTAAAATGTCTCTCATTTTTCAAGAAAATAGTTAAACTTTTAACAAAATTTATAAATATTTCAACGAATAAAGTTCAAGTAAAAACATTTGAATTTATTTAGAAGGTCGACATGACAATAAAATATAGTTGATTTTTCATCCAAATTGTTAAATTTTCGATAAATCAGTTTAATTTTCATCAAAAAATTAACTTTTAACAAAAAAGAGGAATTTTTAAACAAGAGAGGAATCTTCAAGCAAAGATAAATTCTTAACGAAGAATGTAATATTTGATACTTTAATCCCCAAATTTTAAATTTTAATTTAAAAAATAAATAATTTTTAACCAAGTAATTCAGTTTTTAACGAAGAAGTTGAGTTTTTAATAAAAAAAAAGCTGAATTCTCTATTAAAAAGGTAATAGTTGCTACTTTAACCACGACAATTTTAATTTGTATTTAAAAAAAAGTTCAATCCACAACTAAAGAAACAAATGTTCAACTAAAATGATAAACTTTTCAATAAAATAAATGAACTTTTACAATATTGTTTAAAACTTCTAACGAAATGGTTGAATTTTCAACCAAAAAATATGAATTCTCAACGAAAAATGTAACGGTTAGTATTTCAACAAAATATAATTTTTAATTTAAAATATTTGAATTGATTGAAAAAGTCCATTTTGCAATAAAATATTTGATTTTTCGTCCAAACTGTTGAATTTTCGAATGTACGAATTATTAAATTCAGTTTCAAAAGCTTCAAACTCGTAACTTTTTAAATAAAAATATTGCTTTTTCAACCAAAAAGATCGATTTAATACCAAAAAAAGATGATTTTTAAACAAAATAAATGAATTTTAAACCAACAAGTTGAATTTTCAACTTAAAAAAGGCAAATTTTCAACCCTTTAGTTGAGTTTTGAACTAAAAAAGATCAATTTTCAACAAAAAATGCAATAATTAAATTTTCGGTTAAGAAAATTGATTTTCCACGAAAAGAAGCAGCCAAAGTGATGAATTTTCAACTAAAATTAGATATCTTCAACCGACATAGATGAATTTTTAACGAAAAAGATGAATTTTTAAAAAGAGTTTAAATTTCAACTACAAAAGAAAGATTTTCCGGTAAAAGATTAATTTTCAAACAATAAGATTCATTTTCTACAAAAGAGGACTATTTTTCAACAAGATACGTAAGTTTTCAACCATATACATAATTCAATTTAGAAGTAAAAAAGATCAATTTTCAACCAATAATGGAATAGTTAAATATTAAGTTAAAAAAATTAATTTTCCTAAAAAAAATTCAGCCAAAATGATGATTTGTCAACTGAAATAAATTAATTTAAAATCACAAAGATGAAATTTCAAACAAAAAGCTTATTTTTCTACAAAAAAAATGAGATTTTCAACATAAATCTTTTTTAAACCAAAATAAACAAATATTCAACCACATAGTTTGATTTAGAAGTAAAAAAGAGCAGTTTCAACCAAAAATGAAATAGTTATATAGTCAGTTAAAAAAATTAATTTTCCACTAAAAAAATGTAAATTTTTAAGCAAAGTGATAAATTTTAAACTAAAACGATGAATTTTCAACTGACATAATTGAATTTCCAACAAAAAGATTAATTTCTACTAAATAAGAACGAATTTTTAAGTAAAACAGTCGTTTTTCTAGGAAAGGCGGGATTTCGAATTAAAAAAATTAATTTAAACAAACAAAACAAAATTTCTTCGAAATAGCTTACAACAAACAAATTGTTGTAAGTAAAAAAATAGAATACAGTAATGTTCTGTTTAAAAAAGATATTTTTGAAGAAAAGAAAGATGAATTGTCAACCAAAATATAGTAGCTGATATTTCAACGAAAAACAGATTTTCGCTTTAAATTAAAAGTAATCGAATTTGACCAACAAAGACAAATTTTTAATCAAGATGCATTTTACACGAAAAAAAAAGAATTTTCAAGAAAATAGATGAATTTTCAACCAGATAATTTTCAACTAAACAAGATCAATTTTTAACCAAAAATAGAATAGTTCAAATTTCAGTTGAAAAAATTAATTTCACACCAAAAAAAAATTTTCAACTAAATAATTAAATAAAGTAATATTTACTACTTTTACCAATAAAGAATCATTGTTATTCCATTTCATATTGCAATTAAGAAAAAAATTATACAGGGTAACCGTTTTAATTGAAGAAAAAATTCCCGGTCATTTTCCGGTTCGCAAACATTTTTCACGGCCAATGAAATTCAGAAACTTAAACTATATTTTAGACATTTTTTCATATAAAGTAATAAACAATACACAACAAATTAAAGCATTCAAAGTGGAACACTTGAATTCCAAACTTTTAAAATTGAAGTTTAAAATTTTTTCAATTAAAAAATTGTATATTCAAATGCTCAATAATTTACACGTAGCAAATGGAAGGTAGTAATACTTTTCAAATAAACAATGTTAAATGAAATGAAAATTAAGTGTAAAATTTAGAACTTTTATAAATTACAGAGTTCAATGATTTCCATTAAGTTTAAAAACTATAAATCCACGTTAACATTTTCAAAAGTCTAAATTAAAGAATCAAGCAATGAACTTTAAAAATTTTCAAAATTATTTTATATAAAATAATTTTAAGCTACATGTTAAAAGTTTGAAAAATAATTTTTTTAACTTAACAGTTCTTGAATTAGAAGTTAAATTATTTTTATTTTAAATAGTCTAGGGATCATTCAAAAGCTTTAAAATTTTATTTCAAAATGAATTGAAGTTTTTCTATAACTTTTAGAAAATCCTGCAGATTTAAAAAAATAATTTAATTTAAATTTATAATTAATAATAAAACATTTATTACTTGTAAAAATATTAAAGTAATATTAAGAGATATTTAGAAGTTTTAAAAAGATTCGAATTAAATTTAGAACTTGAAATAATATAGATTTTTGTAGATTTCAAACCAAAATTTAGAATTTTTTTAAGAATTGTGAAAGACTACAAAATAATTAAGATGTTCTAAAGATTCTCAGAAAAATTGGAAAATCATTGTAACAGAAAGTTTAAGAAGATTTTAAGAGATTTAAATAATGATCAAAGAAGAACATGGAAGATTTTAAGGATTTTATTTAATTTGCTGGATTTTTAAAAATTGTAGGAAAATTTCGATTAATTTTAAAATATATTTAGAAGTTCTGAAAAATACACACTTCGTTTAAATTACTTGAAATAATTTCAAGTGACTAATTAATTTTGAATCTTCAAAACTTCGACATGTTTCTTAAAATTATTCATATTTTTTTCTACAAAAAAAAAAGGGTTCAATTGTTATTTATGCATCAAAATTTAACAATTTCACTTATGAATTAAACACTTTTTAAATAGAATAATTAAAACTGTAACGCTAAAAGTTCTTTGGAAATCTAAAGATTCAAAGATTTCTATGTAAAACAATTCCCTCTCAAATTGTTTTCTTTTGAATATTTGGTTTCAGTTTACTCGTCTTAAATGAACAGTGAAATATTGCTAAATATTAAATACTTATTATTTTTCTACATTAAGAAATTTCAAATTAAATAATTTAGACTCACAATATTTTAAATTTAATAAAAACCTTTAATTATGACTATATTATTGTGGATTTATTTTTAAGTTGAAAATAGTAAAACGCACATTTACATTTTTTAATAGCTGAAAAAATTAATAGAAATAATATATTATTAAATTTATTTATTAAATTTCATATAAAAAATAATATAAAGTAATACCTGAAACTCTGAATTACAAATGTATGATCGATAAATCATGAAAAATTTTATTTAAAAACAAAATTATCGGAATAAATGATATATTAATTTTAATTCTTATCAAGACTTTCGGATTGAAAAAGTTACAATCTGGAAATTCTCAAATTTTGAACGGATCTAGAATTGTTTGGTCAAATCAATTATTGTTCAGATTTCTATACTTAGAGTACAGATCCATTTTAAAAATAATTTATTTATTTATAATTACAGTTGATAAAATAAAACTGTTTTTTATCAAAAATTTTAAAACTACATTTTAAAACTCTTCAAATTGTAATAGATTGCTTTAAAATAAAAAATCTAAAATGGAAAATTTTTAAAGTCAAAGATTTTTGAATTAAGCATTCTAAACTAGATGATATAATAATTTATAAAAATGACAATTTAGAAAATTATTTAAAAACAGTTGACATCAAAGTTGGACAAAATTTTTATTCTAAAAATGTTGTGAAATTCCCGGTCAAAAAATAAATTCACTGTCATTTCCCGGTTTTCCCCGGTCCCATATAATTCCCGGTCATTTCCCGGTCCAGCGGCAACTCTGTTATATTAATAATAATAT
>NC_046659.1:152787850-152790554 GCF_010883055.1 Belonocnema kinseyi | reverse complement strand
AGAAACAGTAAAAAAAGAGTGACATTAAGCAGACATTTGTGAGAAAAAAATTGTCTTTAGTAAATTTGTTTTTCTTCGAAATAGTAGTAAAATAGTGTCATCGTACAAAAAAAAGTGTAAAATATTTGAAGTATATTGAGAATAAGACTCACCTCTGCCACCAAAATTTCCCGATTTCGCCATTTCAGCCATTTCGTTAAGTCGTGGATTAATACTCTGTCCTGCCTCTCGCAAAACTTCAATCAGATCACCCGCATGTTTCATATTCTGGGTTGTAAAAAATGCGTAAGCCGTTCCCGTTTGATGACTGCGTCCAGTTCTACCGATGCGATGTATGTAGTCCTCCGATGACGACGGATAATCAAAATTTATCACATATTTAACATCGTCCACATCTGTGAAAGAGTCAACTTGAAAAGATTTCTGGACAATCTTTCACTACAATATTAAATAAAAAAAAGTTCCGAGTCATTTACAATTCAAGCATATTTGCAATTAAATCACCAAGAAAGTAAACCATAATTTAACATTTACTGCTTTTTTTAGATATGAAAAAAAAAAAATTAAAAAATTAAAATTTGGTAAAACTGATAAGAAAGAAGAGAACTTAATGACAATTGTTGATTTAAAAAAGCGATTTAATGACACCCACCTTTCCTTGGCATTCCAACTCAGCAACTAGGGCCTTGTTGTTTGATTTTTTTTAGATAACTGTTTTCGGTTGGTGTCTTAACTGAACGCAAAGTTAGCCTAGAAATTAGACAGACACAGCGGCGGTGTCTGTTTTTTTTTTTCGTTTTTTTGTTTTTTGTTTTTGGAATAAAGGCAGCATTTTACGGTTTAGACCTGCGTGCATTAGTCTCACAAAATATGTCTGATATCAATGAATAAAAAAATGTTGAAAAGAAAAAATTGAATTCAAAGATCTTGAAAGATCCTTCAGGGTGACCGTTTTAATCGAGGAAAAGAATCTCCGGTCATTTTTCGGTTCGTAAAATTTTTGTCGCGGCAATTAAAGTAATGAAAAATTTAACTCCTTGAGCTGAAAATTTTTTGTTTGAAGCAATCAAATCCGAAATGCAAATTAAAGCACTTAAAATGGAACTCTGAAATTTTTAACTTTTATAATTAAAGCCTAAAATTTTTTAACACAAACGCTGCATAATTTATATCTAGAAAATTGAAGATTTATCACTTCTCAAATGGTTAATTTGGAATAAAACGCTGTTAAACTGCAATAACGATTAAACAACGATTACAATTTTTGTTTAAAGTGAATATTTTCTAAATTAAAAGTTACTTTATTTTTATTTTTAGTCGTTTCAAATTATTAAGTTAAATTTTTATTTATAAACTGAATTTCAATACGTCCACTAACAAATTAAAAACTTTTTAAATGGTACAATAAAAACTGCAACGTTCAAAGTCTAAGACAGAGAGGAAAGACGGAAAAGTCCATAAAAATAAATATGCCGACACTATAAAATATCAGACAGTATGGAATTCTCGAAATAAAAAATTTTCCGCATTATAAATTTCCCGAATCTAAACAATTAAAAAATTGTTATAAAAAAATTAAATTAAAAATATATATTGATCAAATAAAAGTATTTTATTTACTTTTTAAAATTTTATTATTCAACAATTCCTTAATTATTATTTCAGGAATTTTCTATTATCAGTAATTTTGTAATTTGGTAAGATCATGAAATGTCGAGAATTTTATAATTCGCGAATTTTAATTGTGGAAGTTTAGTTGAGAATTGGTCCTTTTGGTAGAAATAAATATTTTTTTCAATAAAAATTAAATCTTTTTTGGTTAAAAATTCAATTATGTAGTTTAAGGTTGCACTAATTTCTTTAAAATACATATTTTTTTGTTTGACGATTCATCATTTAAGATAAAATCCCTTTTTTGGTAGAAAATTAAATTTAACTTAAAATTAAAATTGATTAAAATTGAACTATTTTATTTCAAATGTTTTTTTTTTTTTTATAAAAATAATCCCCTCCACTGAAACTTTATCTTTTTGGTATACATTTTCTTTGGTTGAAAATTTAACTATTAAGTTGAAAATTCACTTCTTTTGGTTAAAAATAATTTTTTTTTAACTACATGTTCAACTATTCCATTTTTAATTGAAAATTGATTTTTTTCTGTACCAAAATTCATGTGCTTTCTTGCAATATTTGTTTTAAATAGAAAATTAAATTTTTGGGATAAAAATGTAACTATTTGCTTCAACCTTCATTTCTTTGGTTTCAAATTTACATATATTTTGTTGATAATAAATTTCTTTTAGTTAAAAATGAATTTATTTTAAGTAGGAAAAATTGAATTATTTGATAAAAAACAAATATTTTCAGATTGAATATTCCAAGTTTTTGTTAAACATTTTTATTGTATTTTTATCTTTTTTGTAAAATTCAACTGTTTTTTATCTCAAATTAAAATATTTGTCGTTAAAATATCAACTATTACATTTTTCATTAAGAAATCACGTTTTTAGTTTAAAATTAATTTGCTTCGTTGAGCAATTGAAGCATTTTGTTAAAAATTATTATTTTTATTGTTGAATATTCATAATTTTTGTCGAAAATTCGTCGATTTGGTCGAATTAAACTATTTTTTATTTAAAAATAAGATCTTCGATGAAAAATTCAACTATATAGCTGAAAGTTGAACTGCTTCATAAAAAATTGA
>NC_046659.1:152771901-152787750 GCF_010883055.1 Belonocnema kinseyi | reverse complement strand
TAAAAAATTGATTATTTTGGCTGAAGTTTCACTATTTTAGTTTAAAATTGATCTTTTGTATCGAAAATTTCATTATTCTGTTGAAATTTTTTTTTTTTTTTTAATTAATTTTTCAACTGAAAATTTCACTTTTTATTTTGGTGGAAAATTGATCTTTTTTGGTTGAAAATTCATGTATTTGGTTGAAAATTCCACTTATTAGTTAAAAATTCACATTGTGTTTTTGGTAAAATTCAACTGTTTTTTATTCAAAATTAAAATATTTGTCGCTAAAATATCAACTATTACATTTTTCATTAAGAAATCACATTTTTAGTTGAATATTAATTTGCTTCGTTGAGTAATTGTCCTACTATGTTAAAAATTATTATTTTTGTTGTTGAATATTCATAATTTTTTTCGAAAATTTGTCGTTTTGGTCGATTCAAACTGTTTTTTATTTAAAAATAAGATCTTCGATGAAAAATTCAACTATATAGCTGAAAGTTGAACTGCTTCATCAAAAATTGATTATTTTGGCTGAAGTTTCACTATTTTAGTTTAAAATTGATCTTTTGTATCGAAAATTTCATTATTTTGTTGAAATTGTTTATTTTTTAAAATTAATTTTTCAACTGAAAATTTCACTATTTTATTTTTGGTGGAAAATTGATCTTTTTTAGTTGAAAATTCATGTATTTGGTTAAAAATTGGTCTTTTTGATAATAAATTCATCTATTTTAACAGAAATTACATTTTTTAAATCAAAAATGAAACTGGTTAAAAGTGAATCCTTTTGGATTGATAATTCAACCATTTTGTTGAAATATCGTCTTTTTTGTTAGAAAGTTACTATTATTGATTAGAAATTAAAATATTTCTTAGTTGATATATCAACTATTACACTTTTCATTAAGAATTAATCATTTATTAGTTGAAAATTAATAACTTCGTTCGAAGTTGAATCACTGTATGAAAAATTTATTTTATTATTTTTTTTTTTTTTTGGTTAAAGATTTATCATTTTAGTTGAAAACTTATCTCTTCGATTTAAAATTTAACTATTTTAACTCTTTAATTACGAACGTTAAAAATTGGTAAAATCACCTTGTAAAATCAAAGTGTGAAATTTTTAATACGGGAACAACAGCTGAATTAAAATAATAATTAATGAATTCATATTTACAGTTTTCTAAACTCCCAACGTTTTTGATAAAAAATTTGCAATTTAAAAGGCTTTTAATTTTTAATTATTCAAGTCATCTTGAAAGTTGACAAATGAACTTGAAAAAATGGTTGTAATCACACACTTATTTTAAATAACATTACATCATGTGGATACGAAATTTGTGATATTTCAAGGGACAGGATAAATTTTTCTTCTAGAAACTGGGTAAAAATTCTCGGATCAAAAAATAAATTAATAACTGTCATTTCCCGGTTTTCCGGGTCCAGTGGTCACCCTGAATCCTTCTTAATCAAAAATTAGTCCAATGCCAGCATGTCTCAAGTCTCTAAGTCACGAGTGCATAATATTTTCTAGAAATGTATGCTGATCTTCGACGAGTGATCGCTTCTGGTATTTCAAGGAAAAAAATTTCCTTGTAGAGAAAATCACCAGATCATGTGGTAATTTCTCGGACAATGATATATGTTATTCAAGGCACAATTTTTCGTCTTTCTATGGATATTTCTAAGCTTCTATCATCTGAGAAAACTCGATACGCTTCGTTGAAAAAATGAAAAAAAAAAAAAAAAAACAAAACAAAAGGGAAATGTGTGCAATGTAGCGCAAAAGAAAATAAGGGAAACAAATAAGTCACTGTGTCTGCCCAATACTGGCAGTACACCACTTTGATTTAGGAAACTCTGTGCCTCTGAAAAAGAAAAACCAGACTGACTTAGCTGCCGAAGCTTTTGTTACATTTCTAGAATTTTTTTTCTTTTTATTTTTTGTTCCTTTTCACGAGTGTGACATGCAAGCACAAATAAAAATATAATCCATACTTGACTGTAAATTAAAGAGAAAAGCCATCTGACTTAAAAAGACGATTAGTTTAAAATAAAATTTCTATTTGATTTCAAATAATCGGGAGGTAATCAAAATATCAACTCGTAAGTTTCCGATAAAGTTTGTTCACACAAATCGACGGAATCAGACTGATTATCAGGTATCGGATATTTTTTCATTTTTATCCTCGAATGTAGACAATTTTTTTTAAATAACGCACCACTGGCTAATCCAATAATTGTTGCCAATTTCCTGTTTATTGGGAGCAGTGCCGGCTTAAGGAAAAATGCCCCCCCCCCCCGCCACCAACACCTTCAAAACTTTTTTCTATTCAATCTCCTCGACAAATGTTACCAAATGTGTTTAGTAATAAGAATTTTATTCGATATTACCTGTTTATTTTATAAGTATATATTAAATTAAAAAATTATATTTTATGATCAAATTTATTTCCGAATGTTTCTAAGCATCATTGATTAAAGAGAAAAATTCAAATGTAAATGATTTTTTAATATTGGAAAATAATGGTTTTTTTTAATTTTTCAGCATTTAAAATTTATCTTTAGATAAATCTCGAATTATTTTTTAAAGAAGATAAAAGTTTTTACAAGATTCGAACATAATTTCAACCTTAAAAAGTTACAAAAATAATTTCAATATTCACAAGATTTCAAAAAATTTTTAAAAAATGTAGATTTTTAAAGATTTCGAAAAAAGCTTTAAAAGAATTGTGCAAGGTTGGAGAATAAAAATTGTTTCTTAAGATTCCTGGATAAATTTTAAATTATTTCTAAAACTGTGAAAAAAATATAAGCTTTTAAAGCAATTTTTTTTTATTTAAAGAGATTTTTCAAAAAATTTCAATTAAAAATTCTAATGATTTTAAACGATATTTTAAAATAAAATTGATATATTTGTAAAGATTTTTAAAAATATTAAATTAATTTAAAAACTTGAGAGAATAATTAAAAAGAGTTTTAAAATTTCAAAATATTCCCAAAATTGTCAAAAGATTTAGGAATAGTTTTTATTTTTTATTTTGGAGAATTCTAAACAATTTTAGGAAAAATTCGAATAGTTGTAACTGATATTTAGACGACTTAGAAGTTAAATTTTTTTCTTCCAATTTTTTTAATTTAAAAAGATTTTTCTAAATTTCACGAATAATTTAAGTTAGTTTAAAATATGCTTCAAAATTCACCTCTACTGGTATACATTCCATCTTTTTGGTCATAAATTCAACTGTTTAGTTGAAATTAATCTATTTTGTTTAAAGATTAAACTACTTTCTTGAAAATTCGACTTTTTTATGGATTCAACTGTTTTTGATTAAAATTAAACTTTTAAATTTAAATATAAACTATTAAATTTTTCGTTAAGAATTTATATTTTTGTTTAAAAATTCAACTAATTGGTTCCAAGTAAAACTACTTTGTTAAAAATTAATTTTTTCGTACCAAGTGTCATTATTTTAATTTTAAATTCATATCTGATTGAAAAGGAAACTACGTTGTTGAAAATTCATAATTTATGGTAGAAAATTAATCTTCTAGGTAGAAATTTGATTTGTGTTTGTTACAAAATGAAACTGGTTAAAAATTAATCTTTTTTGGTTAAGGATTCAACTATTTTGTTGAAAAATTCGATTTTTTGAATATTTTCAAATGTTTTTTTACATCAAATTAAAACATTTTTTGGTTGGACATTCCACTATTTGGTTGGAAATTAACTTTTTTTTTTTTAATTTATTATTTTCCACATCTGAAATCTGCAAAATATCGTTGAACTTTATATTTTTTACAAAAAATTATTTGTAGAATTTTTGAATTGTCACGTTTCCAAAAATGGTTCAACTTTAATTTTAAAGCCAGAAAGATGAATTTTTTCAGAATACAGTTAAATTTTAAACGCAAAAAGATACATTTTTAACAACAACAAAAAATCATTTTCAACGAAGAAAGATGACTTTTTTAACATAAAAGATTAATTTTCTACCCAAAAGACCGAAACGAGAAAAAAACAACGAATGTTGAACAAAATCGTTGAATTCTTAATCAAATAGACGACTTTTATAATCAAAAAATATACATTTAAAACCAAATTTTGAATTTTCAATTAAAACAGATGCTTTTTTTAACCGAAAATTGAATTTCCAATAAAATTGTTAAATTTTGAAGCCAAAAAGAAGAATTATCCGTAAAACAGTTAAGTTTTCAAGTTTCTTTAAACTGAAAATATGATTCTTCAAGAAAAAAGTTCCTTCTCTACTAAATATTTAAATTTTCATAACAAAATAGTTGAATTTTTAACTAAAAAATATCAGTTTTCAACCAAAAATGGAATAGTTAAGTTTTCAGTTGAAAAATTAATTTTCCACAAAAAAAAAAAGAAACAATAAATTGGCAATCAAAAATTGCAGTTAAATTTTTAATTAAAAAAATTAATGTTCAAACAGAGAGACGGATTTTGGACTGAAACGATGGAATATTCAATTGCAATAGATACATTTTCCATTAAAAAAAAATAATTTAAGAAAAAAAAAGTTAAATTTTTATACAAATTAAAAAAAAAATCAGCTAAAGTGAAGAATCTTTAAATGGAATCATTGAATTTTTAACTGAAAATATTAAATTTCAACAAACAATTGAATAATTACGTTTTAGGGTTAGAAAATTTAATTTTTAAACAAAAAAGAAAATGTTCAATAACACCGTTAAAGTTTTAATTGGAGTAGTTAAATTTGCAGTAAAAAAAATATATTTTTCAAAAATGAAAAAAAAATTCAACGAAATAGCTCACTTTTTAAGCAAAGAGATGAATTTTCAATTAAAATGACAAATCTACGATCAGAAAAATTATTTTTCAACAAGAGATTTTAACTTGCAACCAAAAATAAAAGTTAAATGTTCAGTGAAAAAAAAAAATTTTAAACAGAAAACAAATGTTACCGAAATAGTTAAAAACAGTAATATAAAGCTAGTTTTACAAATGAAGAATCATTGTTATTCAATTTAAATTTGCAACAACAAAAAATTAAACAAATTCCCTGGCATATCCAGATTTTTCAAAAAATTTCTCACGGCCAATAACATTAAAAAATTCGAACTCCAAATCTAAATGCTCAATAAAAATAATAACGTATAAACGGAAAATTCTTTAAATTAAAATATAAAACTCAAAATGGAAAATTTTTTAAGCACACGATTTTCGAATTAAGCATTGTAAACTGAATAATACCATAAAAAATAATAACAGGCCTCACAGTCACTATGGGATAACATATAGGGACCAAGGGTTTAGGTTAAATTGGTAAGGTTTCTAAACAATTCAAATTAGATACAAAAGAATTCAAATGAATTTAACATTCTTTTTTTTAATTAAAAAATTCGACTGATCTCCATAAATTGAAAATAAGCTTAAAATAATTTAAGGTAAACGAGAAGAATTTGAGCAAGTTCATAAAAGTTCAAGGTAAATGCAAATTTTTAAAATGAATTGTTAACCATTTAAAAATATAAACATTTTCTTTGAATTCAGCAAGTTTGAAATGATATAAGAAAAATTCAAGGGAATTGAAAAGAATTTGAGTCAAAAAATCTATTGAATTATATAAAATTGAGCGAACTTAAAAGAATTTAAGAAAATTACAAAATTCACGAGAATTCCAGAGAATTTAAAAGAAGTCAAGGTGAAATAAAAAAGTTTTAAATCTCATCAAATCTTTGCAACCCTACTAATTTCTAACCAAAAAATGTAATACAAAAGAATTCAAATAAATTGGAGAAAAAATTAAAAACTAAGCAATTCCATTGATAACAAAAAAATTTGGCCGAATTTAGAAGAATTTAAGGGAAAAAAGAATTCGACAAAATTAATGAAGAGAATTCAAAACAATTCGAAAACAAGAAAAAATTCACTGAATTGAGAAAGTTTGAAATAAGTTTACAAAAATTAAAGAGAATTTAAAACAATATGATGAAATTCCCAAGAATTTAAAGTGACTTTCAAAGACTTAAGAATGCATTAAACACAAACTTTTTAAAAATCCATTTAATTGAGAGGAATTTAGAAGAATTCAAACGAATTTAGGATAACCTGGTAAGAATCATTAAAAATTCAAAGCAAGTAAAGCTGTATTATTTTTAATCAAAACCGTTTGAAATTGAAAATTTGTAGACTACAATTTTTTTTTAATGGACAGTTTTATTAAAAAGGAGTTGTAATTTTATCATTTCTACTTCAAAGCGTTTTAAATTGAACAATATTATTTTGAATTTCGAATCTAAATAGTTTAAGAATAAAATTTCGAGAATATGACAAGTTAAAAACTTTAAAACTGAAATATTTGGAGATTGAAATTTTGAAAATCCGCAACAACTTTCTTCTGAAGATTATCCTTTTAGTCATAAATTTTATTCTTTGGTTGAAAATTTAATAATTTTCTTAAAAAGACATCCATGTGGGTTGCAAATTGTTTACAGTTTTTATTTTTTTTAATAATTTTTAAAATTTTTAATTTAAAAAAAAATTTTGTTAATTAAATGAATTTTTAAACGTTTTTTTTTTCTCATACGTCTGTTTTAGGAGAAATTTCGTCTTTTTTTTTATTAAATATATAATTTTTCGGTTGAAAATTAAACTCATTTTTTGAAAGATTGTCTTTTTGATTTTAAAATTCACCTGCTTGAATAGAAATTACTTCATTCTTGGATAAAAATGCAACTGCTGGTTGAAAATTTATAAATTTTGTTAAAAAGTTATAATATTTTGCAAAAAATTTACTTTTTGTTCAAAATTTATATTTTGGAGTTGAAAAATGGACTGAAATCTTTTCTGAATTTTCTGAAAATTCAAATACCTTTTTTTAATTAATCCTTTTTGGTTGAAAAAACTAGTCTTTTTGGATTAAAAATTCAATGTCTTTCTTAGAAAATTATTTTTTTTTGTTAAAAAAAAAATAAATTTTCAATCTTGCAGAGTCGACTGGAAACTTTTTTTGGATGACAAAATCAAACAATTTAGTTAAAAAGTCATTCGTTTTTTGTTAATAATTTGTCTTCTTTGATGGAAAATTGATTTTTTTTCGTAAAAACTTATTTTATGTTTAAAAATTCATATTTTGATTGTAAAAACTGAACTGAAATCTGTTTCAGCAGAAAATTCAACTATTTTTTTAAAATTTATCTTTTTGATTTAAAAGTTGATCTGTTTTAGAAGAAGCTTAATTTTTTAAAATGAAAATGCATCATTTTGGTTAAAAATCATTCTTCTTTGCTTGAGAAATCAACTAATTTGTTTGAAAGATTTACTTGAATTACTTTGTTAAGAAATCACTGTTTTTAGTTATAGATTTATATTTTTAGTAGAAAAGTCATTTGTTTGGTTAGAATGTTAATTATTTTGTTGAAATTAATCCTTTTGAATCGAAAATTCAACTAATTGGGTAAAAGTTAAACTATATTGTTAAAACTTTTTTTTTTTTGAACGCTTATGTCTTTGTTTGAAAATTTAACTGTTTAGTCGAAAATACTTTTTGATTTTTTTAAATTAATTTTTTAACAGAAAATATAACTTTTCTGTTTTTTAAAAATCGATCTTCTTGATTTGAAAATTCGCCTTTTGTGTTAAAACAATCATTTTTTTGTTTTAAAGTTCATTTTTGGTGGGTAAAAATGAATCAGTTTCGTGGAAAATTAATTTTTTGCTGAAAAGACATATTTTTCGTTTGAAAATTCAATTCCTTGGAATCTATTCAAATTGACTAAAATACTTAAAATTTAAAGCTCCTCAAACTGCCTTTAAGTTTTAAAAATACCCTAAAATTGGAAAAATTCCTTTAAATTATCAAAATCTATTAAAAATTTCTCGGAATCTTGAAAAATATCCGGAAATGCCAATAGGTGATAAAAAAATGTTAAATAAGACAAACAAATTTAACCAAATGGTTAAATTTTCAAGCAAAAAAGATGAATAGTCTGCATTTTTAAACCATAAAAGTTCAATTTTTAACCAAAAAATTAAGTAGATGAATTTCTCTCAAGAAAACTTAATTTTCAATTAAAAAAATAGCAATAAAAACTAATTTTCTACGAAAAAGTTGAATTTTGTACTAAATAGTTTAATTTTATACCAAATTTTTTAAATTGTTAATAAAATAGTCTAATCCTCGACGAAAATAGATAAATCTTCAACTAAGAAGTTGCATTTTTAACCAAAAACTCAAAAAGGGATGAAGTTTCTACCAAAAAAACTGTTCAGTTTACAATGAAAAATAATGTTAACCAAATTGTTGAATTTTAAACAAAAAAATATTAATGTTTATCAAAAAATGTTATAGTAGAAATTTCCACAGAAAATTTTAATTAAAAACAAAAAACAATTTGTTGAATTTTCAAGCAAAAAAGCCTAATTCTCTATAAAACAATTTAATTTTGAAAACGAGAACATAAAATCACTACAAAAAAGTTTATTTACAACTAATCAGTTGACTTTTTTCACAAAATATTTGAATTTGCAGTTTAAAAGAACAAACATTTTTTCAACAAAAAGAATGATTAATTTTGTTTTTTAACCAAAAAACGATCTTACAACTAAAATTATGAATCTTTAACGAAAAACATGAAATTTGAAAATATTCGTTCAACTTTCAACCAAGTAGTGGAATTTTTAATAAATCATTTGTTTGGTTCAAAATTCTACTTTTTGGTTACAAATTCTACTATTTAGTTAAAGATTTCAATATTTTGTTGAAAATTAAAGTATTTTGTTAAAAAGTAATTGTTTTTGGTCGAATATTTATATTGTTTGGTTGACAATTCATTTTTTTTGTTAACAATTAATTCTTTTTATTTAAAAAGTCTATTTTTGTTTAAGAAATAATCTCTTTGAATCAAAAAACATACTTTTTGTGAAAATTCAACGATTGGTTTGAAAAATTAATCGTTTTTGGTCGAAAATTTATACTTTTGTAAAAAATTCATATTTTTTTTTTTGAAAATTTATCTTTTTGATTGAAAATTAATTCCTTTTATTTGAAAATTCTATTATTGTATTGTTGTTTAAGAAATAATCTCTTTTACCTAAAAAACATACTTTTTGTGAAAATTCAACGTTTTTTTTGAAAAATTCATCATTTTTGGTCCAAAATGTATACTTTTGTAGAAAATTAATATTTTTTGGTTAAAAATTTATCTTTTGGTGGAAAAATCTTTTTTTTTTAAGTTACAAATTCACCTTTTATGTCAGAAAGTTAATAATTTTTATTGAACTCTAATATTATATTTTAGGTGTTTAGTTTAAAACTTCACAAATTCGTTGAATGTTTAATTATTTTATTGAAAATTCTCCTAGTTTCTTCAAAAGTTACCTTTTTTTGTTTAAAATTAATCTCTTGGTTCCAAAAAAACTATAATTTGGTTCAAAATTTATCTTTTTTGAGTGAAAGTTAATTCTTTTGATCAAAAACAAAACAAAAAAGTATCCTATTTCTGTTCCAGAATTAATCTGAATTCAATTATTTAGTTAAAAAAGACATATTTTTTTTGTCGAAAATTCATCCTTTTTGGATTGAAATTTCTCTTTTACTTAAAAAATAGTCTTTTTGAATGGCAAATTTAATTATTTACTAAAAAAGATCAACTTTTGGCTAAAAATTCATCTCTTGGTTAGAAATTCTACTGTTTGGTTTGAAAATTCAACTATTTTCTTAAAAAGTAATCTTTTTTTTATCAAAATTTCAACTGATTTATTGAACACTTGTATTTTTTTTTCATAGAAAATCCAACCTTTTGGTGTAAAAATCGTCATTTGTTAGAAAAGTCATATTTTTAGTTGAAAATTCGCCTTCCTTGCTTCAAAATTAAGCTTTATTATAAAATATTCATATTTCCAAATTAAAAATTATGTTTGAAAATACAACTCTTCCTGGTTAAAGTTTAATCTCCTCCGTTTGAAAACTCGATCATTTGTTTCAAGATTCGTCGATTAGGAAAGTGTAATAAAAACTGTATTTGGTCTGAAAGTTGTAATTTTGAATAAAATGATATTTTTTCAATTGAAAAAAAGGTGAGAAAAGAGGAGAAGCCCCAAAATAGGAGAAAAGGGTGAAAAATTGTGAGAAAATTGAAAATAGGTGACACTCTGTGATGACTGTAATAGGGATTAAAGGGAGAGCAGTCTGTGAGGCCCGAGGTAAAACAATTCGACTAAATATTTTAAAAGCTAGCGAAATGAAACTTGGACCAAAATTTGTCCACTCTGACCCTGATTCTATATAATCTTTTCAAATCTTTCATTTCTCTCCATTTCGCAGTGAAAAAAAAAAAAAAAAAAAAAAAAAAAAAAAAAAAAAAAAAAAAAAAAAAAAAAAAAAAAAAAAAAAAAAAAAAAAAAGTGAACCGGCACTGTTCGGGAGGGAAAAAAGGAATTTTGAAACCTGTTGTTCACATACCCAATCCTCTTGCGGCGACATCGGTGGCCACGAGAATGGAGGCGCGACCGCTTCGAAATTCCTGGAGGACATGATCTCTCTCCTGCTGGGTCTTGTCACCATGAATGCTGAGCGCTTGCCATCCGTCGCGTCTGATTGTTCGCGTTATATCGTCCACTTTTCGCTTCGTCTCCACAAATATAATAGTCTTGTTCTCCTTCTCCGTGCTGATTTCTTGCAAAAGTCGAATCAACTTGTTGTCTTTCTCAAATTCCTGACAGACATCGACTATCTGGACAATGTTGTGATTGGCGGAGAGGGTGAGAGAACCGATATTCAGGTGCATGTAATCCGTGAGGAAGTCTTCGGCGAGGGCTCGCACCTCCTTCGGCCAGGTTGCTGACCACATTAAAACCTGTCGGTCGGGTCGTATTTGCTCGATGATTTTGCGAATCTGGGGCTCGAATCCCATGTCCAACATTCGGTCCGCTTCGTCAAGAACTAAGTAGGTGCATCTGTAATTTTTTAATTTTTTTTTTTTTAATCATTATCTGATTGGCATTTTTTTCAATCCTGGAGAAAAAAAATTCCCTGACAATTCCAGGCTTTTTTCAGACATCTCAACCTTTTCCCAGGTATTATAGGTTTTTTTTAGATTACGGAGCCATTAAAATATTATGTATTTCTGAAAACAACAGACTCGGAATATGGATACATTTTCGCGAGTTTATTATAAACAATGTGTTTTTTTCAGCTTCATGGGATTCAATTAGAATGTTTAATTTCCACTTCACAAAGCCTTCACAAATTTTTATTACAAAGATATTCCTAAATGTAATAGGATTATTGATTAATTATGTAATTAAATAATACGAAAAACATAATTAAGCGTTTTTTGAATTTGTCTTTGAGTTCCGTGATTATTTAGGTGCATATTTAGGTAAAAACTGTGAGTACTCTCTCCTAATTTTTTAATTAAAAATATTGCATTTTCAACAAGACATGTGCATTTTAAACCGAATAATTGAATTTTCAATGAAAAAGATGTACTTTCGACCAAAAAAGACGATCTTTCAATAAAAACATGAATTCTCAACCAAGAATGGAATATTTAAATTTTCAGTTAAAAAAATAATTTTGCAATCAAAGTGAAGAATTTTTAACAAAAATTATAAATATTTAGCTGGCATAAATAAATGTTTTACTATTAAAGTTAGGAATTTTTAAACAAACAGATTAATTTTCGACCAAAAAAGACGATTTTTAAACAAAATACTTGAATTTTCAGTGAAATAAATTAATTTTCATCAAAATAGTTGAATTTTGATAATTAATTTTTTATCAAAGTCATGAATTTCCACCAAAGAAAGGTGAATTTTCAATCAAAAAGATAAATTTTCGAAAAAGTTTATTTTTCAAACAATAAAATTTATTTTCTACTGAAAAAATCGATTTTTTAAACAAAATACATGGATTTTTAAAGAAATAGTTGAATTTTTAACTATAGTAGATCAATTTTCAACCAAAAATAGTGACATTTTCCAAAAAAGTGATGAATTTTGAACTAAATATTTCAATTTTCATCTATTAAAAAAGATAAATTTTTAACCAAAAAAAGATTAATTAAATTTTCAGTTAAAAAAATTAAGTTTTCACCAAAGTGAAGAATTTTCAACACAAATGATAAATATTAACCTGGCAAAGATGAATTTTCAACAAAAATAATGAATATTTATTTGGGATAGATGAATTTTCAACTATCAAGATAAATTATCAAACAAGAAGATTAGTTTTCGAACCAGAAGACTAATTTTCTACAAAGAAAAAAAGATTTTTTGACAATATACTTAAATTTTCAATGAAATAAATGAATTTTCAAATAAAAACATGAATTTTCAACCAAATAGTCCAATTTTCATCAAAAAAATATAAGTTTTCAACCAAAAATGAAAGTTAAATTTACAGTTTAAAAAATTAATTAAATAATAAAGAACAATTTTTCAACGAAAACATGAATTCTTAACCAAATAGTTCAATTTTCATTTACTAAAAAAAATTAGTTTTCAACCAAAAATAGAATAGTTAAAATTTGAGTTAAAAAAATTGCGTTTTTCACCAAAGTGAAGAATTTTCAACAAAAATTATGAATATTTAACTGTCCTAGATGAATTTTCAAACAAGAATATTAAGTTTCGATAAAAAAAATACGATTTTCAACAAAGAAAAACATGAATCCTCAACCAAATAGTTCAATTTTCAACTAAAAAATATTAGTTGTCAATCAAAAATGGGATTGTTAAATTTTTAGCTTAAAAAAAACTAATTTTCCACCAAAGTGAAGAATTCTCAACAAAAGCGATGAATATTTAACTGGAATAGATGATTTTTCTACTAAAAAGATGAATTTTGAAACAAGAAGATTAATTTTCGACCAAAAAAGATGATTTTCAATCAAAAAATATGAATCCTCAACAAAATAGTTCAATTTTCATCTAAAAAATATTAGTATTCAATCAAAAATGGAATTGTTAAATTTTCATCTTGAAGAAAACTAATTTTCTACCAAGTGAAGAATGTTCAACAAAAGTAATGATTATTTATCTGAGATAGATGAATTTTCAACTAACAAGATGCATTGCCAAACAAGAAGATTAATGTTCTACCAAAAAGATGATTTTTTTTTGACAAAATACCTGCATTTTCAATTAAATAACTGACTTTTCAACTAAAAAAGTTAAATTTTCAACGAAATAGTTTAATTCTAAACTAAAAAAGATGAATATTCAATAAAAAAATGGAGTAATTAAATTTTGAGTTAAAAATAAAATTAATTTTCGGTTAAAGTGATGAATTTGAATTTAAAAAAATGTTAATTTTCAACTAAAATGGTAAATATTTAGTAGGAATACTTGAATTTTCAATCAAAAAGATAAATATTCAAAAAAGTTAATTGAAAACCAAAAAATTAATCTTTGTGGATTCAACTAGTTTTTTTAGAAATTCGTCCTCTTTGGGTCAACTCAGCTGGTCATTTCCCGGTTTTTCCCCGTTTGCAAACATTTTTCACGGTCAATGAAATTAGAAAAATGGAATACTAAAGCTAAAAAATTTTCCACTTGAGGTAATAAAAAACTTTTAAAATTTAAATTAAAAAATTTTTAATTAAAAAATGTTGTATTCAATGCTTTAAATTACGAAATTAATCAATGAACTTTAAAATCTTTAAAATTATATCATTCTAAGGAGTTTTAAGCTAGAAACATTAAGTATTGAAAAATTTTCAACTGAACACTTCTTAAATTAGAAATTAGAACTTCTAAATATCTGTCAAAATTAATTGATTTTTTTCTACAATTTTCAGAAAATCATGCAAATTTTAGAAAATTTCTTCTTTCATTTTGAAAAATTATTTTAAGAGAATATTTAAAACGTTTTTAAAAGATTTAAACAAAATGTTCAAAAAAGATTCTAGAAGATTTTAAGAAAACTGCCTAAAATTTGCATGATAATTTTTAATCTTTTCAAAACTCCTAAATGTCTTATAAAATTACTCAAATTTTTTCTACAAATATTCATTTGTAAATTATATATCAAAATTTAAAATTTTCAATTACAAATTAAGCATTTTTTAAATACAACAATTAAAATTGTAACGTTCAAAGTTTAAAGGCTCTTCAAAATTTTAATGATTCAAGGCTTTCTATGTCAAACAATTCAGTTTAAAATTGATTACTTTTAAATATTTTGTTTCAATTTAAATGTTTTAAATGAAAAGTAAAAAATGGCTTAAAATTCAATAATTAATCTTCTTATTTCAAAAATTTAAAATTGAATGGGTTCAAAATTGAATATTTTAGACTGAAACAATATTTTTAATTTAATAAAAGCCTTTAATTAAAAATATATCATCACGAAGTTAATTTTATGTTGAAAGTGGTTTATAAAGTTTCATTCAGACTTTCACATTTTTTAAATCACTAAAACTTTAATAAAAATTTCCTTTAATGTAATTAATAGTAAAAACATACTCAATAATTTCTTGAATTTTCTCTAAAATTCATGAATTTTAATAATAATTCAACAAATTTTTATTTTTCCACCAAAAAAAAAAAAAAAAACAAAAAACAAAGCAATTTTCAACCAATGTAAAGAATTTACAAACCAAAATTATGAATATATAATTGGATTTTGATAAAATACTTGAATTTTCAATTAAATAAATGCATTTCCAACTAAAAAAGACAAACTTTTAGTTCAAAATAGTTATATTTTGAACTAAAAAAGATCAATTTTTAATAGATGATTTTTCAACTATAATGATAAATCTTCAACTGAAATAGTTGAATTTTTAACCCAAAATATGAATTCTCAACTCGGAAGTTTGATTTCTTCCCAAAAAGACGATTGCCAATCAAATTAATTAATTTTCGACTAATAATCGAAATCAAATTTTCAGTGAAAAAAATTTATTTTCAATCAAAGGAGATGAATTTTACAACCAAAAAGACAAATTAAAAACAAAAAAATAGTTATATTGCCAGAAAAAGTGATGAATTTTCAACTAAAAATGTGAATTCTCAACCAAAGTGATGAATTTTTACGAAAATGTCGAACTTTTTAACTAAAAACGACAACTTTTCAACATAACTTAAATTTTCAACTAAGACAGATTTTTTTAGTCCAGAGAAAAAGAAAAAATTGTAAACAAACTATTGAATTTTAAACAAAAACATGCATTTTCAAATAAGACGATCAATATTTGACCAAAAAAGGAGAAAAATTCAACAACAAAAAACGAATTTTCATCAAAATATTTACATTTTCAACACGATAGATGAATTTGCAGCTAAAATAATGGACTTTCAACCAAATATGTAGATCAATTCAAAAAAATTATTTTTTTTTTTTAACTCAGAAGATTAATTTTCTAAAAATGGAATAGTTAATTTTTCAATCTAGGAGATAAGTCGACAACCCCAAAATTTTGTTTTAAAGTAGTTCAACTTTTAACCAAGTAATTGAATTTCTGAAATAAAAAAAATAGACTTTAACAAAATATTTGTATTGTCAACAAAATAAATTTTTCAACTAAATATGTATTTTATTGAACACTCATCTTTTTCATTTGAAAATTTATCTCTTTCTTTTGATATTCATAAACTTGATTCGGTAGAAAATTAATTGTTTTGTTGAAAATTCAACTGTTTTGTGGAAACATCGTACTTTCGGTTTGAAAATTTAAATGTTTTACTTAAGGGCATGCGACACAGTGGGATTCCTACATTACCAACCTCTTTTTTCCATTGAACAAAATTTTTTTGTGAACCACAGAACTTTTTTGGTAAATGAAATATCGAACTCAAAATTTGAGGAGAGCATAAGAAGACATTATTCTACGTTTATGTACTGCATTTGAATCGGAATTAAAAAA
>NC_046659.1:152768311-152771801 GCF_010883055.1 Belonocnema kinseyi | reverse complement strand
TTGACGACTTTGGAAAATGAAAAGTCATGTTTTCATTTTTAAATCTACTAAATTGAAGAAAATTCGGATGTAAAGGATCTAAATTAGAGAATTTATTATCATAAAATATAAAACTTGCATAATTTTTAGTTGTATTTAAAAAAAATTACAAATTCTTTAATTTTAGACTTAACATTCAAATTTTTGCAATGTTGAAGTGTTACAATAAATCCTTTTTCAATTTTGAAAATATGGAATAATTACATTTTTGGTAAAAAATATTAATTTTTATCTCAACTGATGAATTTTCAACTGAAATAGTTCAACTTTGAACCAAAAGATAATAATTTTTACTAAAATAAATAAATTGTCAACCAAAACTTAAGTAATTAAATTTTAAATGAAGAAAATCGATGTTCAACCGAAAAAGATATATTTTCAACCAAAAAAGAGAATTTTTCAAACAAAAATTGATTAATTAAATTTTCAGTCAAAAAATGAATGTTCCGCGAGAAAAATGAATTTTTAAGTAAAATTAGTTAGATATACTAACAGACATAAATTTATATCTGATCTAAAAGATGAATTTTGAACTAAAATGATGAACACTTAACTAGAATATTTGAATTTTCAATCAAAAAGAATTTTTGCACAAGGAAAAGAAAAAATTTTTTTTTAACAAAATACGTGAATTTTCAACGAAATAAATGAATTTTCAATTCAAACAGACAAATTTACATCTAACCTGTTAATGAATTTTCAACTAAAATTAAGAATCTTCAACTGGAATTGTTGAATTCTAGACCTACCGAAAAGATGAATTTTCAACCAAGAAGATTAATTAAAAAAGAAAAAGACAAATTTTCCACCAAGTACATGAATTTAAAAAAAAAATATTAATTTTCATCCAATAAAGATCGAATTTTAACCCTAGATAGAAGAGTCGAATTTTCCGTTAAAATCTTATTCTCAGTAAAAAAAATCGGATTTTCAAGAAAATAGTTAAATTTTATAGTGGGAGAAGTAAAATTTTTAGCTGAAAAATGGATTTTCAACATTTTCAAAAAAAGATGTATTTTCAATAAAAGTGGGGAAATCTTCCAATAAAAAATTTAATTTTAACAAAAGAGCTTAGCTTTTAAAAGCGAGATGTTGAGTTTTCAAGAAAAGAAAAGGTAAATTCCTAACGAAAAATGTAAAAAAAGTTTATATTATGATTCCCGGTTTTTTTTCCGGTTCACAAAAATTTTTCAGTCAATGAAATTGAAAAATTAAACAATGAGCAATTTGAAATGAAATGCAGATAAACTATCAGATTTAGAATTTTAAACTTTTATAAATTATAGAGTTCATAGATTCCAGATTCAGTTCCAAAAATATAAATCCACGTTATCATTTGCAATGGCCTAAATAAAAAAATCAATCAATTAAATTAAATTTTTTTCAGATATTTAGAAGGTTTGAAAATATTCAAAATGAATGTGTGTACCGACAACATTCGGCTATTCATACCGCAAAATTTCGGTGCAAATAGCCACATCCTTAATCAAAACAAAATGTACATTTTTTCAGATTTCAAACGAAAAATGTAGAAGATTTTCAAGAATTATGAAAGGCTTCAAAAGAATGGAAAACATTTTTTTTAAGATTCCTAGAAAAATTGAAAATGACTTTTCATCTTTAAAAATTATTTTAAGAAAACATTTAAACTATTTTAAAATATATTCAACGAAATTTTCTTACAATTTGTACAAAATCTTTCAAATTTAAAAAAATTTCCTTCAAATTTTCCAGATACTTTTTTGGCAATTTCATAAACTTTTTAAACCCGTTTTTAAATATTTTTCTTTTAATATTTATGCTTTTAAAGCCTTTTACAATTCTTACAATGTTTCTAAATTTTTAATTTGAAATCTGCAAGAATCTACATTTTGTTTTAAATTAGGCTTTGTCTATTTGCATCGAAATTTCGATACGCATAGCTGAATTTTGTCGGTACACACATTTCGTTTAAAATATTAAAAATCATTTCAAAAGTTCTTAATTTTCAATTTTTTTAAAACTTCTAAATATCTCATGAAATTATTCAATTTTTTTAAAAATAATATGTGTTCAATTGTTATTTATACTTCAAAATTTAACAATTTCCCTTACAAATTAAACATTTTTAAAAATCAGAAGTTAAAATTTGTTTAATAACTAAGACTTTCATACTGAAACCATCTAATTTATATATTTTCAACTTAGAAATTGTAGAAATTGTTTATGTGAGTGAAAATCTGAAAATTCTGCAATTTTAAACGCATTTAGAATCATTTTTCAAATTAATTATTGTTAACTTTTTAATACTTAAATTGCAGATAAATTAAAAAAAGCTTTATTTACATTTGCAGTTGATAATATAAAAATATTTTGTATCCAAAATTTTAAACTTCAGGCGCTTTTTATTTTTAACTGTTTATACCTTCAAGAAGGCATTTTGAAATTCTTGAAATAAAAGATGTACGCTTAACAACAAAAATAGCAAATTTTTTAAGCAGAAGATTTTCGAATTACGCATTCCAAGCTGAATGATAGCATAATTAAGAAAGATAACAATTTAACAAAAATTATTTTAAAAACTGTTGAAATCAAACTAGGAAATATTTTTTATTTTCACTGTCATTTCCCGGTTTTCGGACTCTAAAAACTACTTGAAGAGCTTTCTTTTTTCTAAAGTTTGGGCAAAGAAACTTTTAAATTGTGATGAACTTTCAACTTTCTAAATTGCCTAAAATTATTAAAATAATGAAAACTTTAATTTTGCTACGATCAGAAGTAAATTTCCGGTCATCTCCGAATGAAATCGCCACCCACAAATTTATGTGGGTTAGTATATATAATTTTACTTAAAAATTCATTTTTTGGCGCAACATTCATTATTTGACTGAAAATTTAATTAATCAATTTTTGTTTGAAAAATAATCTTTTTTAGTTGAAAATGTATCTTTTTCGGTTGAGCATTGATTTTCTTCATTTAAAATTTAATTACTTAAGTTTTGGTTGACAATTTATTTTTTTTAGTAAAAATTATTCTTTTTTTGGTTGAAAAGTGAACTATTTCAGTTGAAAATTCATCAGTTGAGATAAAAATTAATTTTTTTTTAAACCAAAAATGTAACTATTCTATATTCTCTTAAAAATTGATTTTTTCTAGTTCAAAATTGAACTATTTGTTTAAATTTCATTTATTTTGTTGAAAAATTGTATTTTTTGTTAGAAAATAAATCTTTTTGTTTTTAAAATTAATCTTATTCTTTCAAAATTCATATTTTTGATTAAAACTCAAGTATTTCAGCTAAATATTCATTTTTAAAGAATTAAATTTTTTTTAAATATACAACTAAAAATTATGCAAGCTTTAAGTTTCATGATAATAAATTCTCTAATTTAGATCCTTTACATCCGAATTTTCTTCAATTTAGTAGATTTAAAAATGAAAACATGACTTTTCATTTTCCAAAGTCGTCAA
>NC_046659.1:152763525-152768211 GCF_010883055.1 Belonocnema kinseyi | reverse complement strand
GCAAAGCATGAGTTCTTAACCACAAAGTCATCCAAATTAAAATTTTTTTTGTATTTTTGAAATTGAAAATGTTTCAGTTTTGAAATTTTAGAATGAAAAATTGTGAAAAATTGTAATTTATATCTTCACAATGGAAGTTTTCAATGGTAAGGCTTCCAAATTTTTAATATTTCAAATTAAAAGGTACAATAATTTTTACTTTAAACCTTTTTTTTCCAATTGCAAATATATAAAATTTAATAAATTTCAATCATAAATCTTCAAAATTTAATCATTTTTAATTTCGAAAAATTGAACTATGCCAAAAATGTATGCTAAATTGCATTATTTTCCATTGCACTTTATATTTTAAAGAGTCTTTAATTTGAAATATTTAAAATTGATGCATTTAAAATTGCCAATCCTTACATTCGAAGAATTTTAAATTAACAATCGTTACAGTTAAAGAATGTTAAATAGACAATTTTCAAAATTGAGCTATTAAAAAAATCTTTAAAATTGAAGAATGTTTTTTTAAATTTACAATTAAAAATTGATTTTCCATTACAAGTTTGCCAATTTGAAGAGTTATTTTCCATTGCACACTTTAAATTTTAAAGAGTCTTTAATTTGAAATATTTAAAATTGATGTATTTAAAATTGCCAATCCTTAAATTCGAAGAATTTTAAATTGACAATCGTTGAAGTTAAAGAATTTTAAATATACAATTTTCAAAATTGAGCTATTAAAAAAATCTTTAAAATTGAAGAATGTTTTTTTAAATTTACAATTAAGACTTGATTTTCCATTACAAGTTTGCCAATTTGAAGAGTTATTTTCCATTGCACACTTTAAATTTTAAAGAGTCTTTAATTTGAAATATTTAAAATTGATGCATTTAAAATTGCCAATCCTTAAATTCGAAGAATTTTAAATTGACAATAGTTAAAGTTAAAGAATTTTAAATATACAATTTTCAAAATTGAGCTATTAAAAAAATCTTTAAAATTGAAGAATGTTTTTTTAAATTTACAATTAAAACTTGATTTTCCATTACAAGTTTGCGAATTTGAAGAGTTACAGTAGAAATTCTTGAATTTGAAAAATTTCGAATTGTAAATTATTCATGTTTCAAGATTGATAATTTAAAGATTATGTAATTTTAAACAATTTTTGCAGAATAGGTCAAATTCAAATATTTAAAATTGAATTTTAATTTTTAATGTTAAAGATGTAAAATTCAAAGTTCCACCATTTCGAAGAGTTGCAATTGAAAACTCTTTAATTTTAAAGACGTATAAATAAAAATGGTCAAATTTGGATTAATTTGGAAATCAAAATTCAAGTTTTTAATTCTAAATATTCCAAATTGTAGAACTTTTGGATTGTAAATGGTTAAAATTTATGATTTTTTTATTTTGACAATTATAATTTAAAATTATGCAACTTTCAAGTTTTTTTTAAGTCACTAATTGTGAGAAGAGTTATTGCTTTTGATAATTTACAATTAAAAACTTTTGTAATTTTTATAATTTAAATTGGAATATTTCTTTGAATAATTCTAATTTTATATATATGTATAAAATTAGGACTGGCAATATTTTGACTGTTTGGGAACTTACTCCAAGTGTCTTGCCAGATCCAGTCTGAGCAATAGCGACAAGGTCTCTTCCACTGAGAGCAATCGGCCAGCCTTGTGCTTGAATAGGTGTTGGTTTGTCAAAACCTTGTCTTCGGATGGCTTCCATCACATATGGTGGAAAATTACCCTCCTCGAAACGCTGAATCGGGTTGGGTACATTGTCCCCCTTCACGACAACTTGAGCTTCTTCGCGAAACGAGAAGACTTCCTCTTTCGACCTAATTTTTAATTAGTGATAATTGTCATGCCAATTCAATAAATTTTTTATTCAATAATAAAAAAATTACTTTTACTAGAAATTCTGGCTTTACAGTGATGCTAAAGAATATTTTAGAGGAAACAAGTTTATAAGAAATTAGGCAACTCTAGAAAGTAGATAAATTATAATAAATATATATTTTTATAAGAAAAAATCGAATTTAATATAACATAGATACACAACCTGTAAACAGTGCGTTACTTTACTTATCTTACGTATTTTATAATTATCAGAAAACAAACACGCGAGCCAAGACGATTTTTTTTGCTCATGCAATTTTTAAATTAGAATAAAAAATTAATATTGATACAAAATTTTTGTAATTCACAGCATCTATTATCTAAAATAATAGAAAAGCAATAAAGGAAATATTTGTGATAATTGGTGGAAATTAATGTTCTTACTTCAGAATTAATATATATAATTTTTTTACAATATTCAGGACGGCCGTTTTAATCGACGAAGTAAATTTCCGGTCATTTCCCGGTTCCAAAACATTTTTCACGGTCAATGACATTTAAAAAATGGAACACTAAGGCAAACAATTTTCCACTTGAGGTAATAAAAACCGAGTTTTAAATGAAAGCACTCTAAGCGGAACTGTTAAATTTTAAACTTTTAAAATTGAAATTTAAAAGTTTCTAATTAAAAAATTATGTATTCAAATGCTCAATAATTTACGCGTATAAAATTTTAGGTACTAACAATTTTCAATATAAAAACATATAAATCCACGTTATCGTTTGTAATTCTCTAAATTAAAAAATCAATCAATGGACTTTAAAATTTTCAAAATTATATAATTTTAAGGAGTTTTAAGCTAGAAAGATCAAATATTGAAAAATTGATAAAAAATTAATTGAACCTTTCTTAAATTAGAAATTCAATTATTTTCTTTTTAAATAGTTTAAACATCCTTGGAAGGCTTCCAAATTTTATTTTAAAATCTTGAAAAATCTACAAGTTGTTTTAAATTGGTTTTAAATTAAAAATTATTTTGGAAATTTTTTCAGAACTTCTAAATATCTGTCAAAATTAATTGAACTTTTTATATAATTTTCAGATAATCCTGAAATTTTTAGAAAATTCTTTAGAATTTGGGTGTATAAATAACAATTGGACATTTATTATTTGCAGGGGAAATTTGAGTAACTTTAAGAGATATGTAGAAGTTTTGAAAAGATTCAAACTTGATGTAAAACTTGAAACGATAGCCTAACATAAAACAAAATGTAAATTTTCGCTGATTTTAAACAAAAAAATTAGATCCTTTTCAAGAATTTCGAAAGGCTTCAAAATAATTCAAAAATTTTCTTAAGATCTTTTTAAAACTTCTAAATATCTCTTAAAATTACTCAAATTTTTTCTAAAAATTTTCATTTGTAAATTATACATCAAAATTTAAAAATTTCACTCACAAATTAAGTATTTTTCAAATACAACAATTAAAATTGTAAAGTTTCAAGTTTAAAGGATCTTCGAAATTTTAATGATCCCAGGCTTTCTATGTCAAACAATTCAGTTTAAAATTGTTTCATTTTAAATAATTTGTTTCAATTTAAATGTTTTAAATGAAAAGTCAAAAATGGCTTAATATTCAATAATTAATCTTCTTATTTCAAAAATTTAAAATTGAATGGGTTCAAAATTGAATATTTTAGACTGAAACAATATTTTAAATTTAATAACAGCCTTTAATTAAGAATATATCATTACGAAGTGAATTTTAAGTTAAAAATAGTTTATAAAGTTTCATTCAGACGTTCACATTTTTTTAATCACTAAGACTTAAATAAAAATTTCCTTTAATGCAATTAAGTAATACTAAAAACATAATCAATAATTTATTGAATTTTCTCTAAAATCCATGAATTTTAATAATAATTCAACAAATTTTTAATTTTCCATAAAAAAAAAAACAAAGCAATTTTCAACCAAAGTAAAGAATTTTCAAACAAAAATTATGAATATGTAATTGGAATAAACAAATTTTCAACTAAAAAGGTGGATTTTCAAACAAGGAAATTAGTTTTTGAACCAGAAGACTAATTTAAAAAAAAAAGACAGTTTAAGTTTTAACGTTAAAATCTGAAAATTCTTAAATTTTGATCTAATTTAAAATCGGTTTGTCAAATCGTTTTTGTTCACCTTTTATTACTTAAAGTATACAACAATTTAAACAAATTTATTTATTAAATAAAAATGTTTTTTATCAAAAATTTTCAACATCAAAGGCTTTTATTTTCTATTTGTCCAGTCTTCAAGAAAGCATTTAAAAATTCTTTAAATCAAAAATGTAAGCTTAGCAAAAAAAAATTTTAAGTAAAAAAATGTTGAATTACGCATTGTAAGCTAAATAAGGACATAATTGAAAACCATAACAATTCCACTAATTGTTTAAAAACTGTTAAAATCGAACGTGGGCAGATTTTTCTTCTACAAATTTGTAAAATTCCCGATAAAAAAAATTTACTGTCATTTCCCGGTTTCCCGGTCCAGCGGCCACCCTGAATATTGTATGGATAAAAAATATCAATTTTCCGCTCAAAAATATAAGAATAACCTACTATTTACAAATACGGCTAAAATAACTCAAATAAAAAATTTTGAAGGTTGTAACATTCTTTTAGATCTAATTTGTAAAAATTTTAAATACCAATTTTTCACGAAAATCACTAACATACTACAAAATTGTACAAAGCTTCTAAATATTCAAAATCCGATGTATTTTGTTAAAAAACAAATTTCCTGTGAAAAACGTTAAGATAACCTGAAACTAATTTTGATGAAAAAATACAAATTTTC
>NC_046659.1:152759623-152763515 GCF_010883055.1 Belonocnema kinseyi | reverse complement strand
AAACAGACAAAAATCCAAAATTGTTAAAAGATTCTAAATCTGGTTTAATCGACTTTTTTTTTAATATGAATGTTTGGTGTAAAACTCGAACATAACTTTTAATTGTTAAAAAATTATGAATCTGTAAAATCTAATCTTTGTTTTAAAAAACCGATTTCCTGTGAGAAACGTTACTATATTAAATTCAAAATTTTTAAATCTTGTTCTAACTATAATGAATTTTGTTTCAAAATACTAATTTTTTATTGTCTATAACGAAAACGTAACCTAAAATTATTAAAAGATGTGAAAGTGTTGAAAATTCTTGATAATCTAATTTCAAACAAAAATTAAAAATAATAATGTCCCAAGAAAAAAAAACTAAAATAATCAAAAATTATGAAAAAATTGTAAAACTTGTTCAAATTATAAAGATTTTCGGTTAAAAAATAATAATTTTATTGTAAAACACTATAAAGTAACTTAAAATGGTTGAAATTTGTGTACCCTTATTGAATTTCTTTTATATTATTTTAAAAAATTTGAACTAAAATCTAAAATTCTACTAAAATTCTGTAAAAAACATATTGTTTAAACAATAATTATTTTTCTTTTAAAATAACAATTTTTGGCGTAAAACACTAATGTAACCTACAGTTATTAAAAAGTAGTGAATCGCCTTGAAAAATAGCATTTTTTAATTAAAGATACCAGTGTCCGATGAAAAATAATAATAAAATTGTTAGATGATTCTAAACATTCTTCAGAATCTAATGCAATTTTTCAACAAAAAAAAAATATATATATATTTCCTTTCAAGAACGTTAACATAACCTGAAACTGTTCAAAAACTGCAAATCTTGCTCGAATAAAGGCAAAAAATTTTAAAACATTCTAAATTTGGTTCAAATAATAATAATTTTTGTTTTGAAATACCTAAAATTGTTTAAAAAATTACGAAACTGTAAAATCTAATTCTTTTTGTTTTAAACATTCTGAAACTTCTATAAAATTTCGACGATTAAAAATTAAAAATATCGATTTTCGATGAAAAAACTAAAATAATCTAAGATTATTGAAACATTCTAAATTTTGTTCAAATTATCAATATTTTCGGTTTAATGAAACAATTTCACTGAAGATTGCTATTACGTAACCTAAAATTGTTAACATTTGTGGACCTTTATTGAATTTTTTATATAATATTTTTAAAAATTTCAGAAGAAAAACTCTCGACATAATCTAATATTGTCAAAAGATTCTAATTTTTTTCAAATTAGAATATTTTTTGGTTTTAAAATGCCCTTTTTCGATGTAAAAAGCTAACATAACATAAAATTGTTCAAATTTAATATTCGTCTTTGTAATAAATTAAAAAAAATTAAAAATACAAATTTCCGACGAATATTAAAAGAGAGCGGAAAAATGGATAAACTGGAACAAGAAAAATAAAATAGGCAAAAAACTAATTTTACTGTTAAAAATAAAATTATAATTCCAAATAAACTGTAAAAAATGTCGCTATGTTACTTAAAAGAAAATACGAATAAATGATTTTTATTTGTCAATATTAAATTACGATTGAAGCTATAAAAATACATTTTTAAACAGAAACTTTAAAATTCTGCAAATGTGAATAAAGATTCATCATTTTGAAAATATTTAAGAATAATAAAAATGCTAAAATGTGAAAAAAAAATTTTTTAATTCCAGGCGACGACACGAGATTTCAAAGATCTGAAAAGATTCTCCAAAGATATCAAAGATTTCCAGAGATTTCAAAGATTTTATACTTAATTATATCTTTTTTATTTTTATATACAAAATGAAATCTATATTAAAACTTAAAATTATTAAAACTATGATTAGTTTTCTATATAGAAGTTGGAACTTTCACAACCATTTTTTTAAAAAGATATTGTTTTTTTTCTTTGTTTATTCATTCAAATGCCCATGGATGTTGAAAAAGTAGTGAGAATGTGCAGGCTTTCTTAAAATTTAAATCAAATCTAATATAATAAACATTTCTCAATGTCCTGGGGATCATTTTAAAGGTCAATTTCTAAAAAATCGCACCAACTTGTCACTATTATTATGAAGATTTTGGTTGGCATGGTACAACATGTTTACATTTTTTTTAAATGTTTGAAAAATGTAAATATATATATTTTTTTGCCGAACTGAATATGTAAAATATTTTTGTAAAATACACGAAATAATTAATCATGAGGTTTCTATCAAACGTATTGAAAATATATATTCACTCATTATTATTATTATTTTCCTAAATATGAGATGTATTCGAATTTTTCCAAACATATTTAAACCATATTTTTCAAGAACGATCAATCCTCGAGACTTTTTTAAAAATAATTTTCATATAAAACTAGAAGAGTTCCAAAATTAGGGAAGATTGAGGAAAAATTCTAAAAATACGGGACTTTTAGGGGTTAAAAATAAAAAAGGGGACCTTAAGGGTAAATACGGGACACACTGTAAAGCCTCTGATTGATAGTTATACATAAATGATTATTTTGATTTAATCACATACCTGTTTCGAATAGAAGGATGCTCGACATAAAAGTCTTTTCTCAGAGGTTGTAACGAGCGCAAGTCCCAATTCAATTTTCTTAGAGTGCCCCCAGGATTTTTAGATTTAAAATTACCGCGATTGGAATTCCCACCCATGCCGCCGCCACCACCTCCTCGACTATTAAATCGTCCGTTGCTACTTCCACGACCTCCATCGTTTCCTCCACCTCGACTGCCACGACCACCTCGGCCACCTCGACGGCTTCTTCCTTGGTCCCGATTATCACGACTGTACCTGGTTAGACAAAATTTTCGAGCCATTCCTCAGATTCCGAATAGTATTTTATTAAAAGAACAATTTAATGGGCATTTTATTTCGTTACAAAGACACCATTCCGGGTTGTCTACTCAAATTCTAGAAAAAAGCCTTGACTTTTCACTTTCCCTGATTATCAATATTTACAGTCTGAAATTCTTGTCTTGTAACAACATTTTTAATATAGAAACTTTTAGAAATGGATTTAAAAATTGTCGAAATTTGAATTTATAAACTTTTAATTTTATTTTCAGGACTGCTGAAATTAAATAAAAAATTCGAAAATTTTAAACGATTTAAATTTGCTAAAAATAATTGAATTTTTTAAAACTAAACTTAGTGCAAGAAAATAGTCAACATTTATTTCTTTATTGCTTAAAAAATCTTGGTTGAAAATTAAGCCCGTTTCATAGAAATGTAACCTTTTTTGGTTAACCTTTAAAGGGCATACTGGGTGTAAATCACCCAGCCCCTTATTTGCGCTTTAACAAAACGTACCAAATTCAAGATAATGGAACATACGGCGCCAGATTAACAAATGACATGAAAACCTATTTTTCGATGTCATTTTCACATAATTTTGATTTTTATAATTTTTATACGCAGTTTAAGATCAAAAAATAGTTTAATCACGTAAAGTACGGTGTTTAATTTTTCATTGAATTGAAGCTTTTATTTTTTTAGAATAAATACCTTTTTTGGAACGAACACTGTAAGACTAATTTTATTTTTGAAGCGCCGTATCTCGGAAGTATTTAAGTAAAATTTTAAGTAAAAATATCAGAAACTTTAAAAGTTATGAGTTTTAGAATGAAAGAAGTCATTTTTAAATTTTTTTCCAAAAAGGATTGTTTTAAACTACTTTAAACTTCAAAAACCTTCATGAAATCTTTTTCACCTTAAACTAGATAAATTAAACATCATTAATTAATTTTCTTTTAAAAACAATTAATAACTAAAATTAATCGACTTCCGTTTCCGGTATGAAAGCGTAAAGTAGTGGGAATTGTGGATGCTGAGTTTTTCTGATATTGTGGTGAAATTTGAGGTGAGTGGATTGTGGAA
>NC_046659.1:152751844-152759523 GCF_010883055.1 Belonocnema kinseyi | reverse complement strand
ATAAGATTGTAAAAAATATATAGATGTAAACGGAAAGATTGTAAGGAATGGAAGTCATGTAAACCCTTAGGGGACACATTATGAATAAAGAAGAACTAAAATTAATTAATTAGACTAGACAAAGTGAAAAGAAAATTATTCATTTGATTAAAAAGTAAATTTTGTATGAATTTAATTGTTTCTTATTTGAAATAAGAAATTTTGTTTGACTGAAATATCAAACATTAAATTTTTCGTTAAGAATTTATCTTTTTGGGTCAAAAACGAAACTATGTCATTGAAAGCTGAACTCCTTTGTTACAAATTCATTTTGCTGGTTTAAGATTGATCACTTTGTTCGAAAATTCATCTCTGGTAGAAATCTAATTTTTTTTAAAGTTCGTTTTTTTTTGTTTCAGGATCATTTTTTATTGAGAATTTAACTATTCCATTTTCAGATGGAAATATACATTTTTTATTTAAAAATTCGAATTTTTGTTGAAAATGTATCTGTTTTAGTTGACAACTAAACTGCTTGGTCGAAAGTTGTATTCCTTTTTTATAAATACATTTTTTTGTTAAAAATTCAACTGCTTGGTTTAGAGTAAAAAAAGACTGTTAAAAATGAATTTTTTTTATCCATAATTCATCATTTTGGTAAAAAATGTATTTTGTTTAAAATTCGTTTTTTACCATAATTTTTGTCCCTTGAAAATTTAACTACTTTATTTTTTTCAATAAAATTCTTTTTTTGTTGTTAAAAATTCAACGATTCCAGTTGAAGATTCATAATTTTATTCGAAAATTCACCAGTTTGGTTAAAAATTCACGTATTTTGTTGAAAAATCGTCTTCTTTGGCAATAAATTAATCTTCTTATTTAAAAATGCAAGTATGCCAGTTAAATATTCACCAGTTTAGTTGAAAATTAATCTTTTTGATGACGTATTTTTAACTAAAATGAATTTCTAATTAAAATGATGAATCTCCAACTAAACAATTAATTTTTACGAAAATAGTTTAACTTCCAACCAACTATATTTCAGGTTTCATTTTTAAAAAACATGAGTTCTGAACGAAAAATGTAGTAATTGATATTTTAACCAAAAAAAGAAGATTTTTCCACAAAACACATGCATTCTCAACCAAATACTTCATTTTTCAACTAAAACCATTTTTAATTATAAGAAAATTGCCGACAATTTCCAAATCTACCATCTTTATAATTCGCAATTTACATTCTAGTTACTTTAAACTTTTAATAATTTTACCGAAAAAAATAGTATGTCAAAAATACTTGAAAATTCAACACAGTTTTTAGCGTTTTTCTTTTCTTTCTCCATAAATAAGCCTCAAAAGAGACTTGAAATATAGTTTGAAACACGTCGGTAAATTTTTTATGATAAAAATTGTTTACAACAAAAGAAGCGGTATAGCACTCAACGAACATTATTTTTATCTGTCGGAAACTATTTAGCAAGAGTTTATCTTTCGATCAAGTAACTTTATTTACAACTCAAAAGATAAATTAACGACTAAAAAAATTAATATTTAATTGAAATACTTGAATTTTTAACCGAAAAGAAGAATTAAAAAAAAGAAGATTAATTTGCAAAGAAAAAGAACATTTTCTACCAAAGAATCGATTTTTAACCAAATATATGGATTATCAACGAAATAGTTCAATTTCTCATTAAAAAAAGACAAAATTTCATCCAAATTGTTGAGCCTTGAACCATACAGATAATTTTCTACAAAAAGGCGAATTTTTCACAAAGTTCATCAATTTTCAAACAACTAGAATTAATTTTTAAATAAAAAATATTAAGTTTCAACTAAATAGTTGAATTTTGACCCAAAAAAGATATTTTTTCAACCCAAAATAGAATGGTTAAATCTTCTGTTCAAAATTTAATTTTTAACAACAAAGAAAACAAAACGAAAATGGATTTTTAACAAAACAGTTTAATTTTCTACTAGAATAGCTGATTTACAAGTTTAAGATTTTCAACTATCTAATTAAATGTTTAACTGTAGATGAACTTTCAACCCTTTCAACCAAGTAATTTTATTTCAAACCTAAAAGATGAATTTTCAACCAAAATTATAAATATTAAAATGAAATATTCGTATTTCACACCAAAAAGAAGAATTTTTAACAAGAAAATAACTCAAAGAAAAAGATCATTTTCTACCAAAAAATCGATTTCTTGACCAAATATAAGGATTTTCAAAGAAATAGTTGAATTTTCAATTTAAAAAGACAAATTTCAATCCAAAATGTTGAGTTTTGAACAAGAAAATATCAATTTTCAACCAGAAATGGACGTAAAAATTTTCGGTTAAATTAATTTTCAACGGAACTGATTAATTTTCAATAGAATAGAATGGTTTAATCTTCTGTTAAGAATATAACTAAAAGTTAAAACTTTTTTTTATCAAATTAAAAAAATTCTAATTAAAGTTAAAAATCTAATACAAAACAAAAAAATTATTAAAAAAAAAAAAAACAGTTTAATTTTCTACTGGACTAGTTAATTTATTTAAATTAAAAAAATAATTTTCAACAAAAATGGCTCTTAAGCCAAAAAAATGATTCGTAACAAAAGAGTTGAACTTTCAACGAAGGAATTGTATTTCCAATCTGAAAGATGAATTTTCAAATAAAATGGTAAATATTTAAATGAAATACTAGAATTTTCAACTAAAAAGAAATATTTTTAAACAAAAAAATTAACTTGCAAAGAAAAAGATAATTTTCAATTAAATAAAAAAAACAAGATTTAATTTTAATTTTCAATTAAAAACGAAATTTTTCATACAAATTGTTGAATTTTGTAAAAGAAAATATCGATTTTTAACCAAAAATGGACATTCAAAATCTCAGTTAAATTAATTTTCAACAAAAGTGATGAATTTTCTACTCAAATAGTTGAATTTTATATTAAAAAGATGAATTTTCAAACATAAAGATTAATTTTCTATAAAAAAGAGTAGTTTTTCACAAAGTTCGTAAATTTTCAACCAAATAGTTGAATTTTTACCTAAAAAGATACATTTTCAATCCAAAATAGAATGGTTAAATCTTCTGCTCAAAATCTAATTCTTAACAAAACAAACAACGAATTTTAAGCAAAATTGTTTAATTTTCTACTGGAATAGTTCATTTGTTAGTTTAAAAAATTGATTTTCAACCAAGTAATTACATTTTTAACTGTAGATGTATTTTCAATTAAAGCGACTCTTCAAACAAAAAAATATTCGAATGAAATACCAGAATTTGACACCATAAAGTAGATTTTTTAAACGAGAAAATTAACTTGCAAAGAAAAAGATAATTTTCTATCAAAAGATCGATTTTTTAACAAAATATATGGACTTTCAACGAAATAGTTGAATTTTGAAAAAGAAAATACGTATTTTAAACAAAAAATGGACATTCCAATTTTCAGTCAAACTAAGGAATTAATTTTCAATTAAACTGATGAATTTTCAATTAAAATGATAAATCTTCAACTGAAATAGTTGAATTTCATATAAAAAAGATGAATATTTAACCCTAAGGATTAATGTTGTTCAAAAAAGCGATTTTTTCACAGTTCATAAATTTTCAAACAACTTTTAAGTAATAAAAAATATGAATTTTTAACCAAATAGTTGAATTTTCACCAAAAAAATATAAATTGATTTTTTTAATCGTAAGCACACTCATATGCCCTGCAACGGTAGATAAAATAGGGATTATTGGTCTAAATTGACCAAAATTATTAAAATAAAAACTTGAATTTTTCAATGATCCCAAGTAAATTTCCCGTTTTTAAATTAAATTCCCGGTAATTTTCCAGTTTTCTCCCGCTCATTAAAATTGCCAGTCATTTGCCGGCTTCCCGGTCAAGTCGACACTCAAAGTGATTGATATCATAATTGAAAAGCATCACAATTGAAATAATTCTTCAAACAAAAATTTGAAATCAAACTTAGATTTTTTTCTAAAAATTTCTACAAATCTCGGTTGAAAAATAAATGCATTGTCATTTCCCGGTCTCGTAAAATTCTCAGTTCAGCGGCCACCCTGTTAATCTTCTCACCAGAAAATTCACCTATTTGGCTCAAGATGAACTATTTTGTTGCAAAACTTGTCTTCCCTGGATGAATCGAAATGTTTTTTTTTTTGTTTTTATTGAAAATAGAAAAATGAAATATCAACTATCACATTCTTTGTTGAGAATTCATAATTTATGGTTGAAAATTATTTTTTATGTTGAAATTTTTATTTAACATACATACAATCTTCAAAATAGTTTTTAAATTTTCTGAAAAATCCGAGAAAAACTATATTTATATAACCTCAAAAAAGCATAAACCTAAAAAAATAGTTACTCAAATTTTTTATTTTGCATTAAAAATCCTTTTTAGTCTGAAATTGAAAATGTACACGCGCTCGGCGCGCGACCGATGATGCTACTACAAGATGAATAGACAATTTATTGATTTTTTCGACACCTGACTATACGAACAGAAGTAATTCAAGCATGGAATTACCAATCTAATGACTAAAAAGAAAGCCAAATACATAAAGACCTGTAATTAGTCGAAAAATCAAGAGTATTTGCAGGAATATTTTGTCGGCAATAATAACCTAGCACATTATTCGAAAAGCTAGTAGTTCAGATTCAGATAAAATATTGTTTTATGGGTTGGAGTATGATATATGGCTGTGAGCACAATGGCCATGACGATAATCGTATAATTCGCGACATGTTCGACATTATGAAGCGTACGTGGCGGCGATAAAAAATGGCCGATTTCGTAGCAAATTAAGAAATTTCGAAACAGACTGAAACCTCATCAAGAAGATATTTATAGTCGCAATTGCTTTCAGAGAGGAAAAAAGTATTGTCAATCCGTACTTACATTATGATTCTGGAAAATTCGCTTGAACCAGGACGACCAAATGCAACTCGTCGACGGCTCTTTTTTCGCAGCAATCAATAATCCCCAGGAAATGACTTTAAAATCCGAAAAATACCGATCACTGTTTTTAACAATTGTGCTGGGTCATTAATCTAGACATGGACGACTCGTTTTTTACCCCAATCGGCGAAAATTATCCCCGGTTATTCAATGAAGAGCAATGAACTATAAAGATGGATGAATTCGAATAAGTGAACGCCGCAGGTCCGAAAGTAGTCCCCATGCACATGGTTGCCATGGAAACAAGCCAGGGCTGCCAGCTTCGTGGTGGCCACAAAATGAACTTGGTACATTTCGATGATTTAGGCATTTCCATCTATTTAAATTTTGCAATTTCAATTTTTAATTATAATTTTGGTTAAAAAAATTACAGGGTGTATTTTTATTGAAAAATTTTATCGAAAAAAAAGGGAAAATTACTACAATTAAAGTTCAATGTGTTGCCAAGATCATTGTACGTCAGTGATTACCAATTGTTATCAATCCTTGATTGTGATTGTTGATCAAAATAAATTGTTCACTTCGATTTTCTTTATTCTTTCTTCAAGATGAACTTAAAATCGGAGAAAACATCAGGAATGGTAAGTGGTCTTTATTTTAATTAATAGGTTTAGCGAAGTTTGTGTTGAAATTGTAATTTAAGGTTGAAAATGTTTAAAATGTAAACTAACCTATAAAATCAATTTTTTTTACAAATATTGGATATATAGCTTTCTATTTAATTTAATATTAGCGATTTTTTTAGTTTTCAAAGTTGAGTATTTTGAGACTTCTATAGACTGACGGCTTTAATGCTGTTGAACTCAAGTTCTAACCTCAAAATTTAATCATCTGACACTTTTACCATTTTTACTAAATAAATACTAAGATGAAACATATTTTCAGTAAGCGGTAAGAAAATCCAACTATTTTTCTTTGAAAAGCCCACTATTTGCTTGAAAATTTAATGATTTTGTTGATAATTCAACTGTTTTGTTAAGAAGCCTTCTTTTGTTGAGCATTCATCTTTTTGGATCGAAAATGCGTCCTTTTGGATTGAAGATTAATTTTGTTTATGATAAAAATCATATTTCTTTGTTAGAAACAAAAAGTGAACAAAAGTGAACTTTTTTCTTCAAAAATCACATTTTCAAGTTGAAAAATCAATTATTTCTTTGAAAATGCATCATTGTACATTGAAAATTCAACCATTGGCTTGAAAATCAACAAAATAAATAATTATTATATTATTGTATATTATTAAAATTAAATTATTTTCATTGAAAATTTCACTATTTTGTTGAAAATTCATCTTTTTTTTGTAGAGAAGTTATCTTTCTTAGTTCAAAATTCGTCTTTTCTGATAGAAAATTAACTTTTTTCGAAATTTCCACTTTTCGCGTTGAAAAATAAACTATTTATTTACAGATGCAACTTTTTGGTTCAATTAATCGTTTGAGTTCGAAAATTTAACAATTTGCCTAAAAATTCAAGAATTTTGTTAATGATTCCACTATTTTGTTCAAATATTTTTGTTTAAAAGTTTTTGGTTGAAAATTAAACTACTTAACAATTCATTTTTTGTTCGGAGATTTATAACTTTAGTTGAAAATTTATATCTTTTTCGAAAATTCCTTTTCTTTTGTTAAAAAATAAATTTGTAAATTGTTAATTTGACTATTCTAATTTTTGTTAAAACTTGGTCTTCTTTATATAAAAATTAATTAATTTAGTTGACAATTTATGTAGCTTGTTGAAAATTGCTCCTTTTGGTTTAAAAATTTGTCTCATTTGTTACAAATTTTATCATTATTGTTGAAAAGTGCAATTTTTTGGTCGAAAATCGATATTTTTTAGTTGAAAATACAACTATTTGTTTGAAAATTAATATTCCTGATTGAAAATCCATTTTCTTGGTCGAAAATAAATTTCTTTTTCCTTGAGGATTCAACTATTTTCTTAAAAATTAAATTATTTTGTTTGTAATTTTTCCTATTCGATTTTTAGGTAGAAATTCCTCTTTCAGGTTGAAAATTCATCTTCTTTTTCGTTTAAAATTAATACGTTTTGATTGAAGACTTAACGATTGTGTTGAAAATTAATCTTTTTTGGTAGAAAAATCATCTGCATTTGTTGAAAACGGTTTGTTTTTAATGGAAAATTAATTTTTTTTAAATCTTCATTTTTCGCGTTAAAAAATCAACTTTTTGTTTGAAAATGCGACTTTTTTGGTGAAAGTTTAATTTTATTTGTTGACAAGTTCGATTATTTGGTTGAAAATTCTTCTTTGTAGCTTGAAAAGTCAACTATTTTATTCAAAATATAACCTTTTTTGGTTGATTTCTTTGGCAGGTTGAAAATTCAACTGTTTGGATGAAAACTTAACCATTTTTTGGAAAATTTAATTATTCCATTGAAAATTCTACCATTTTGTTGAAAAATCATACTTTTTGCTTAAAAATTTAACTGATTAGTTGAATTTTAAACCACTTTCTTAAAAATTAATTTTTTGTTTTGTTTGAAAATTCATAACTATTCCATTTTTGTTTGAATATGGAACTTTTATAGTTTAAAGTTCAACTATTCAAATCAAAATTGATTTATTCATGTTGAAAATTGGAAAAAATTAGAAAAAATTTGAAGTTGAAAATAAATGTTTCTTAATATAAATTGAATTTGTATTGGTTAAAAATGCAACTATTTAGTTTGGAATAGATATTCGATATAGTTGATAATCGATCTGTTTTG
>NC_046659.1:152728652-152751744 GCF_010883055.1 Belonocnema kinseyi | reverse complement strand
GTTGAAATATCAATTACTACATTTTTCTATGAGAATTCATTTTCTTAGTTGAAAATGAATATTTTCGTTAAAAATGCATCTTTTTGGGGTTGAAATTCATCACCTTTGGTAGAAAATCTTATTTATGTAGTTGAAAATTAACATTTTTTATTGATGATTAATCTTTTTGTTTAATAATTTATTTAAAAGAAATCTGTTATTGATTGAGTATTAAAATATTTTCTTGAAATTTCATCTTTGTGGTAGAAAAGTAATCTTTTTTGTTTGATAATTCATCTTTTCTGATGGAAAATTAATTTTTGTTTTCAAGTTTCCACTTATCGCGCTGAAAAAGACGCTATTTGGTTAAAAATGTAATAATTTTTGGTTTAAGATTAATTTTATTTGTTTGCAAGTTCGACTATTTGATTGAAAATTCAACTATTTGCTTAAAAATGCAATTGCTTTTAGTCAAATTCTGCTTTGTTTGTTGTAAATTCAACAATTTTTATTGAAAATACGTCTGTTTGGTTACAAATTTCAGTATTCCAATTGAGGATTCGTCATTTTTATTGAAAATTAATTTTTTTAAACTGAAAATTGAACTTTTTGTTAGTTCCAAAATGAACTATTTGGTAACAAAATTTGTATTTTTCTGTCGGAAAAATGTATATACTAATATGTTGAAAAGTCATCTTTTTAGTTAGAAATTTAATCTTTTTGTTTGAAAATTAATCTTCTTGTTTGGTTGAAAATTCAATTATTCAGTTGAAAACGCAACTGTTTTTGTTTATTTCACCTTCATTTGTTGTAAATTCAACTATTTCGTTAAAAATTCAATAATTATGCTTAAAATTTAACTATTTATTTGAAACTTGCACTGTTTTGTTTCAAATCCATCTGTTTGGTTAAAAATGCAACTGTTTTGTTGGAAGGGGAAGTAATTTGTTAAAAATTAATTTTTTTGACATTTTTGTTCAGTTCTAAACCCAACTATTTTGATACAAATTTATATTTTTTCGTTGAAAAATTAAACTACCTCTTTAGAAATTCATATTTTTTGTTGAAAAATCATCTTTTCAGGTCAAAAATTAATCTTTTCCTTTAAAAGTTAATATTCTTCTTTGGAAATTTATCTTTTTGTTGAAAACTTTGTTTCAAGTTAAAATATGTTGTTAAAAATTCATCTTTTTAACTTCTGTTGACATTTTTTTAGTGTAGAATTAATTTTTTATTAATGATAATTTAACAATTCCTTTTTTGTTTGAATACTGTTTTTTTTTTAGTTCAAAATACGAGTATTTGGTTAAAAATTCAACTGCTATTGGATGATTTCCACTTTGTTTGTTGTAAATTCAACTATTTGACATTAAATTCAACAATTTTCTTGAAAAGTCATCATTTTAGTTAGAAAACTATTTGCCTGAAAATTTATATTTGTAGCTTGAAAATTCAACTATTTGGTTGAAAATGCAACTGCTTTTGGTGGAATTCAACTTTGTTTGTTGTAAATTCCACTATTGTAAAATGATTTGATGAAAAAAATCAATCCTTTTTTCGACCGTTGATATTTATTGATTTCAAATCATAAAATATATGAAATGACATAAATAATATGAAATCTACGATTTGAAATCAATAAATTCCACTGTTCATAACTTTGGTCGATAATTCATATATTTTGTTGAAAATACGTCGTCTGTTTGGTTTCAAATTGAACTATTCCAATTGAGGATTCGTCATTTTCATTAAAAATTAATTTTTTGTAACTGAAAATTTAACTTTTTGTTAGTTCCAAAATCAACTGTTTGGTTACAAAATTTGTATTTTTCAGTTGGAAAAATTTATATACTAATTTGTTGAGAGTCATCTTTTTAGTTAGAAAATTAATCTTTGTGTTTGAAAATTAATCTTCTTGTTTGAAAATACATCTGTTTGTTTGAAAATTCAATTATTTAGTTGAAAATGCAACTGTTTTTGTTGAATTCAGCATCACTTGTTGTAAATTCAAGTATTTGGTTAAAAATTCAACAATTTTGCTTACAATTTAATTATTTTGTTGAAAATTGCACTGTTTTGTTTCAAATTCATTTTTTTGGCTAAAAATGCAACTGCTTTGCTGAAAGTGAAACTAATTTGTTACAAATTTATTTTCGAAATGTTTGTTCAATTCTAAACCCAACTATTTGGTTAAAAATTTAGATTTTTTAATTGAAAAATTAAACTACCTCTTTGAAAATTCATGTATTTTGTTGAAAACTCGTGTTTTTAGGCCGAAAATTAATATTTTTGTTTAAAAATTAATATTCTTTTTTGCAAATTTATCTTTTTGTTAAAAACTTGGTTTTAAATTAAACTATGTTGTAAAAAATTTATCTTTTTGGGTTTTGTTGACATTTTTTGAGTGTACAATTAATTTTTGAAACTTAAAATTTAACTATTCCTTTTTTGTTTTGAACACTGATCTTTTTTAGTTCAAAATTCGAATACTTGTTTAAAAATTCATCTATCTCGTTAAAAAAGCAATATTTTTACTTGAAAAATTTGTAATTTAAAACGGTTTAAATTGAATTTAGTATAGTACCCACAATAATTGTACCTAAATATTCACTGAATTTCTAAGTATAAGATCAAATAAAAATTTGTTTGAACTGTTATTCAAATTCATGGACTTCAGAGACAAATTCAAGAAATTATTAATTATATTTTTAGTATTATTTAATTAATTTATACATATTTCCAGTCAATTGTTTTAAAAAATGCGAAATAGTTGACTATGCTTTGAAAAAATTATACCTTTAAAAAACTTGAGATTCCTGGGCAAAATCTGGAATTTTTACGACATTTTTTCCAGGATTTGAGAAGACACTCTGCGTAATGTTTTTTCAAAAATAAAATAAAATTTTTTATACTTTTAGTCTTCAAACACACTTCGAATATTGCACTTACCCCCTGAACTTTCCGACGAACGAAGAGACCAACTACTCAAAAAATACAATGCCGTAAAAACGAAGACTGTGAGAAAATCGGCAAAATATTCGATAACATTTGCGGAATTCCCTTCAAAGGAAATTGCAACCGAAGCATTTTTGCGCCTTCACCAACTAGAAGTAAAGGATCATCGACTCTCTATTGATTTTGCCAAAGAATCGATCTCGACAGATTACACCAAGATTGACCCTAGTGATAAAATTGAAGAACAGGAGTCGAAAAAGGAAAGCACTCAAAAAACACATTTGCAGAATTTTTTAAAGAAGTTAAACAGTTGGAGTGGAAGTAATTTGTTTACACAACCGCCTAATCCAAGTATTTGGTACGCGTATCCGCCACCCACTAAAGAAACTCTTTTGAGAATTTTTATTCAGTTATTGAAAGAACCGATGTTTTATACACAGGTAAATATTTTCTAATTATATCATATTAATATTTTGTTGGAAAAAATGCAAGTTGTTAAAAATTCATTTTTTGGTCTGAAGATTTCAAACTTTGGTTGACAATTCATATGTTTCTTTGAAAATATGTCTCTTTGGTTTAAAATTCAACTATTCCTGTTGAAGATTTATCATTTTGGTTGAAAATTAATTTTTTTAAACTGAAAATTGAAGCGTTCCATTCTGTGTTAAGAATGAACCGCTTTTAGTTCAAACTTGAATAATTTTGATGTAAATTTGTGTTTTTTAATTGCAAATTCATTTATTTCGTTAAACATCCACTTATTTGTTTAAAAAAAAAACTATTTGGGGGGGGGGGGGGGGGTATAAAATTGTCTTTTTTTGTAGAGAATGATTTTTTAAAATTTGAATCTCATTGTTTAGAAATTCTTATTTTTGGTAAAAATATATTTATTTGGTTGAAAATACTTTTTTGGTGAGAATTAATTTTTTTATTGAAGTTTCATCATTTTAATTAAAAATTAATTTTTTGTTGGTTGAAAATTGAGCTATTTGAGAGAAATCTGGTTTTTTCTTTGGATGTAAAGGAATTTTTTTTACCGAGAATTGAACTATTTTATTGAAAATTTGTATCTTTTTTGGATAAAAATAATTTTTTCTTGAATTGCAAATGAAAATACTATTCCAATTGAACTATTACATAATTCTATTTGAATTTTTGCTGTTGTTAAACATTCGTTTTTTAAGTGTAAGTTTGATTAATTTTGGGTTGCAAAATTATATTTTTTATTTGAAAACTCGTCTTTTTGTAGAAAATTCATATTTTTCGTAGGTAAAAAATTAAACTATTCTAGTTGAACATTCGTAATTTTAATTGAAAATCTATCAGTTTGGTTGAAAGTTAATTTTTTCAATCGAAAACTGAACCGTTGCATTTTCAGTTGAAAATTAACCATTTTTAGTTCAAACTTGAACAATTTTCATGTAAATTTGACTTTTTAAACTGAAAATTCATTTATTTCATTGAAAATTTACGTGTTTTGCTTTTTAAAAAAACTACTTTTATGTTATAAAATGATTTTTTTTAATGTTTGGATATTTTGTTTGAAAATTTGTTTCTTTTTTGGTTAAAAATATATTTTTTTCTTTAACTGAAAATAAAAATACTATTCCAGTGGAATATTTCAAAATTTTATTTTTAATTAATTTTTTACTTTAACCTTTTTACTCTAAATTTAATTAATTTTTGGTTGATAAATGATCTTTTTTATTTGTAAACGCGTCTTTTTTTAATAAACATGAATTTTCTTATCTTAAAACTCCATTTTTTTAATTTAAAATTCGTTTATTACAGTTGAGAATTCATCATTTTAGTTAAAAAATTATCAGTTAAGATGAAAATTTATTTATATTACATCTGTTTGATTTTAAATTTCACTATTCCAGTTGAAGATTCATAATTTCATTTGAAAATTAATATATTTTGCAATTTTTTTCTCTGTTGTGTTAAAGGTTGAAAATTATTTTTTTTTGTAACTGAAAATTGACTTTTTTAGTTCTAAATTCAAGTCTTTGGTAAAAATTTGTATTTTTTAGTTAAAAATTTGACTACTTTAATGAGAATATACCTTTTTGGTTACAAATTTAACAATTTTGTTGAAATTTTAATTATTTTGTTGAAAATACCACTAATTTGTTAAAAAGTCTTCTTTTTGGGTTAAAAATAAAACTAATTGGTTGAAAGTGGAACTAATTTGTTAAAAATTCATTGTTTTGTTTGATAATTCATAACTTTGGTTGGCAATTCTTGTATTTTGTTGAAATATATAGGTAAATATTATGTAATACTTATGAGGGTGGAGACTTGACCGGGAAATAACCGGGAATTAAATTAAAAAACCGGAAATTTACTTCTGATCGTAACAAAACTCAAATTTTCATTATTTTAATAATTTTGGTAAATTTAGAAAAGTGACTTCTACTTTATCTGTTGGTTCAGAGCATATGAATGCAAATAATTATCTTTTGTATTTTAGGACAGGAAGTTTCGATAAAGAAATATAATTTTATTTGTAACATGGAACTTTTGACATGGAACAGCAATTTCTTAAAATAATTCAAATTGGTATTTGGAAGAAAACAATTGAAAAAATTATAATATAAATTTTGCTCACGTCTATCGTTTGGAATTGACCTTTTTTGTTTTTAAAATACAATTACTTGCGCTTAAAAGCTCAAATCTTTTTAAACATTAATTTTTTGTTGTTGGAAGATTCATCCTTTTTATTGAAACTTTATCTCTTTTAAAAAATGTAACTAATTTCTTTAAAATCAATTTTTCAACTAAAAATTTAACTATTTCAGTAGAAAATTGAACTATTTTGATGAAAATCCGACCTTTTTTGGTTGAGAATTAGATTTGTAACGGAAAATTAAACTGCTCTGTTTTTGATTGAAATTTTCATCTTTTCGGATGAAAATTCAACTATGTGGTTGAAAATTAATATTTTTCTTCTAACATTATAAATTTTTTGAAAAATTCATGTAATTTGTAGAAAATTACTCTTTTTTGTAGAAAATTAATCTTATTGGTTGAAAATTCATCTTTTTGCTAGATACAAAATTAAACCATTTCAGTTTTTAATTGAAAATTCTTTTATTTTGTTGAAAATCCACGTATTTTGCTTTTAAAAAAATTACTTTTTTGTTATAAAACTGTCTTTTTTTTAGAAAATGATTTTTTCTTACCGAAAGTTGAACTATTTTATAGAAAGTTAGAATATTTTTTGGTTGAAAGTAATTTTTTCTTAACTGAAAATACTATTCCAATTGAATATTCCATATTTCTATTAAAAAATTTTTTTTCTTGGTTAAACATTCTTTTTTTTTGTATAAATTTAAGTAATTTATGGTTGAAAAATGATATCTTTTAATTGAAAATTCGTCTTTGTGTACAAAATTAATCTTTTTCGCTGGGAAAAAATTAAACTATTCCAGTTGAATATTCATCTTTTTAGTTGAAAATTGATCTGTTTGATTAAAATTTAATTTTTTCATCTGAAAATTGAACCGTTCCATTTTGTGTTAAAAGTGAACCGTTTTTAGTTGAAACTCTAAAAATTTTGATGTGACTTTGTCTTTTTTCATTGAAAATTAATTTATATCGTTAAAAATCGACGTATTTTTTTAAACTATTTTTTTTGCATAAAATCGCCTTTTTTAGAATATGATTTTTTCTTTGAATTTTAATCTAATAATTGTTTAGAAATTTTTATTTTTGGTTAAAAATATATTTATTTGGTTGAAAAATACTCTTTTGTTGAAAATTAATTTTTTTAAATGAAGATTCATCATTTTAATTAAAAATTCATTTTTTTTGGTTGAAAATTGAGCTATTTGAGTAAAAACTTGTTTTTTTCTTGAATGTAAACGAATTTTGTACCAAAAATTGAACTATTTTATGGAAAATTTGTATCTTTTTTGGTTAAAAATAATTTTTTTCTTGAACTGCAAATGAAAATACTATTCCAATTGAACTATAACAAAATTCTATTTGAGTTTTTGTTGTTGTTAAACATTCATTTTTTTAGTGTAAATTTGATTAATTTTTGTTTGAAAAATTATCTTTTTTAGTTGACAACTCATATTTTTCGTAGGTAAAAAATTAAACTATTCTAGTTGATTATTTATCACGTTAGTTAAAAATTTATCAGATTGGTTAAAAGTTAATTTTTTCAACCGAAAACTGAACCATTGCATTTTGAGTTGAAAATGAACCTTTTTAGTTCGAACTTTAACAATTTTGATTCTTCTTGATTCTTGAACTGAAAATGAAAATACTATTCCAGTTGAACATTCCATAATTTTTATTTTTAATTCATTTTTTTTTCTTTTTTGTTGAACATTAATTTTTTACTGTAAATTTAATTAATTTTTGGTTGATAAATGATCTTTTTTAGTTGCAAATTCGTCTGTTCTGAATAACCATGGATTTTGTTATATTAAAACTTCATTTTTTTTTTTAAATTTGTCTATTCTAGTTGACGATTCATATTTTTAGTTAAAAAATTATCGGTTAAGATGAAAATTTATTTGTTTTTCTAAAAATGTAACTATTCCATTTTCTGTTGAAAATTGAGTTTTTTTAGTTCAAAATTCCACTATTTGGTTAAAAATTTGTCTTCTTTTATTGAAAATTCTCCTATTTTGTTGAAAAGGACGTATTTTTTGTATGAAAATTAATCTAATTGATAAAAATTCAATTATTTTAGTTAAGTTTTCACAATTTAAATTAAAAATTCATATATTTGATTTAAAATTCCACTATTCCAGTTGAAGATTTATAATTTTATTTTAAAATTAATATATTTTGTAATTTTCTTCTCTGTTGTATTAAAAAATGATGATAATGATTGTCATGATTTAAAATGAATGTTTCCGTTTTGCGGGAAATATGAATAAGTTACTTTTACTTTTAGTTTACCCGAAAGATTGAAAAACTTGACCCGAAAAAAAAAACGGGAAATGACCGGCAATCTTAAACCGTCTGTCAAATCGCCACCCTGTTTATTTTTTGCATGTGTTTTTGAATTATTCATTAATTCATATATGAAAGATTATATTAGACTTTACACTCCTTCCCCTAATTTGATCCTTTTTTTAAATTAATTTTTTTCTCCCTGTTTTCAAGAAAGTTCCTCGTTTTTTGCTCAAATGCGAACTGAATTAATGGAATCAATAAGAAAATCCAACGACATATTTTTTGTTTGAAAGATTCCTATTATTTTTTTGGTTTAAAATTCATCTCTTGGTGGTGGCAAATTCATCTTTTTTGATAGAAAATTAAATTTTTTGATTGAAAATTCATCTTTTTACTTTAAAATACAATTTTGTGGTTGAATATTCAACTGCTTGTTTGAAAGTTTAAATGCGTCGCTTAAAATTAATATTTTTCGTAGAAAATTAATCTTCTTGGTTGAAAATCCATCCTTTTTTTTGAAAATTTAAATTGTGTTAAAAATTCACCCATTTTAGTCGAAATTTTTACTTCTTTAATTAAAAATGGAGCTGTTTGGTTGAAATTTAATACGGTTTGTAACAAGTTCATTTGTTTAAATTTCATTTATTTTTCTAAACATTTCATCTTTTTTTTTTTAATGCAAAGTTTTAGTCTTCTTGGCTAAAGATTCACTTCTTTGGTTCAAAATTTAAATATCTTGTTGAAAAATATATTTTTTTTCTATTAAAAGTTAATTTTTTTAACTGAAAATGTAACTAATCCATTTTTAGTTGAAAATTGATCTTCTTTGGTTGAAAATTCAACTATTCTTGTGTTCAAATTCATGTATTATTTTGAAAACTCGTCTTTTTGTTAGAAAATTAATACTCTTGATTAAAAATACATATTTCTAACTGGAAATTTCACTATTCAAGTTAAAAAATCATCATTTTAGTCGAAAATTCATCTTTTTAATTGAAAATTAAACGACTTTTTCTAAAGTTTAACTCTTCTGTTAAAAATTCATTTTTTTTTGTTTCATGATTCATAATTTTAGTTGAACATTGATCAATTTGATCAAAAATTAAATTATTCGTTAAGAATTCGTTTTTTGATGACAATTCATTTTTCAACTGAAAATTCAAGTATTCCAGTTCGGGTTGAAAATTTACATCTTTTCTTTGATTAAAAATTTATCATTTGTAATTGAAAATTCAACTATTTCGTTGAAACTTAAACTCGTATGCAAATTCAGTTTGTTGTTGTTGCAGATTCATAATTTAAATTGAAAATTGATCCCTTTGGTTGAAAATTTAACTATATTGTAAAAAATTAATTTTTTGTTTTTTGAAAATGAAGTTATTTTAGTTGAAAATTTAATCAAGCTGATTGAATATCTCATTATTTTAGTTAAAAATTCATCTCTATGGTTGTACAGAGTGGCAGCTGGACCGGGAAACCTGGAAAACCGGGAAATGACCGGGAATTTTATGAGAACCGGGAAATGACAGTGAATTTATTTTTTTACCGGGAATTTTACAAAATTTTTAGAATATAAATGTTATAGAACTTTGATTTCAACCGTTTTAAAAATAATTTGTTAAATTGTGATTTTTATAAATTATTATATCATTTAGTTTAGAATGCTCAATTCGAAAATCTTTCACTTTAAAATTTTTTCATTTTAGATTTTTCATTTTTAAACATATATTTTAATTTAAAGAAATTTAAAATCAGTTTTAAAGGTTACAAAAAAATAAAAATTAGAAGTTTTTAAAATCGAAGATTCTTTTATAAAAAACTGGGTGGCCGAAAGACCGGGAAATCGGGAATTTTACGAATTTTCAGTTTTAAGGAGTTAAACAATTAAAAATTAAAAGCATTCGAAGTTGGAATTTTTTGATAAAAACAGTTTAATTTTATCAACTGTAAATTTAAATAAATAAATTATTCTTAAAATGGATTTGTACTCTATGTATAGAAATCTGAACAATAATTGATTTGACCAAACAATTCTAGATCCATTCAAAATTTGAGAATTTCCAGATTGTAACTGTTTCAGTCCGAAAGTCTTGATAAGAATTTAAATTAATCAATCATTTATTCCGATGATTTTATTTTACAATAAAAATTTTTCATGATTTATCAATAATATATATTTTTAATTCGGAGCTTCAGATCTTCATTTTCATTATTTTTTATATTAAATTTTATAAACAAGTTTATTAATATATTATTTCTATTTCCTATAATTTTTAAAAATCCTGCAAATTCAAAAAAATCCTTAAAACCTTCTTAAACTTTCTGTTACAATAATTTTTTAATTTTCTTAAGCATCTTAAGAATTTTTTTATTCTTTTGAAGTCTTTCACAATTATTAAAAAAATTCAAATTTTCTTGTTTTAAATCTGCAAAAATCTACATTTTATTTTTAATTCAGCTGCAATTATTTGAAAATATTTCAAGTTCTAAATTTTATTCGAATCTTTTTAAAACTTCTAAATATATCTTAAAATTACTCTAATTCTTTTACAAATAATTAGTGTTCTATTATTATTTATAAATTCATTTTTTTTAAATTTGCAGGATTTTCTTAAATTTATAGAAAAAATTCAATTCATTTTGAAATATATTTAAAAGTTCCGAAAAAAAAATTCCCAACAATTATTTTGAATTTGGAAAAATTTAAAACCACTTCCAGATTTCTCAAAATTTAGAAATAAAATTTTAAAGCTTTTAAAGGATGCCTAGAGTATTTAAAATAAAAATAATTTAGCTTCTTTTTTCAGAATTGTTAAGTTAACAAAATTATTTTTCAATTTTTAATGTCTCTAGCTTAAAATTACTTGAAATAATATAATTTTGAACAATTTTAAAGTTCATTGTTTGATTCTTCAATTTAGACTATTGAAAATTTTAACTTGGATTTATATTTTTGAAACCTAATCTGAATTTTTGAACTCTATATTTTATAAAAGTTCTAAATTTTGCAGTTTATTTGCATTTCATGTAACATTTTTTAATTGGAAATTGTTAGTTCCTTCCATTTTGTACGTGAAAATTGTTGAGCATTTGAATACTCCATTTTTGAATTGAAAAACTTTTAAACTTCAATTTCAATATTTGGAATTCAAGAGTTCCACTTTGAATGCTTTAATTTGTTGTTCATTGTTTATTACTTTATGTGGAAAAAATGTTTAGAATATAGTTTGATTCTTTTAATTTCATTGGCCGTGAAAAAAGTTTGTGAACCGGGAAATGACCGGGAATTTTTTTCTTCGATTAAAACGGCCACCCTGTTGTAATTTAATTTTGTTGACTGAAAATTTAATTAATCCAGTTAAATATTCCGTCATTTTTTGGTTGAAAATTCACTGTTTTTCGCAAAAAAATTTGCCCTAGTTATATTGACCAACCTTTTGCATATTCCAGGTATTACATTTAATGAACAGAATGAATTTACCGCCTCCATTCGAAGAAATGGAAATGGAATTTCCTTTATTGAAGGAAACATACAATGTGGATCAATACAAAAATCTCTTTGGAATTCTAGAAATGCCGCAAACAGAATTGAGACCAAATATCGAGTCGCAAGAGCAAGAAGAGGAGGAAGAAGAGGAATCGGAAATTGAATCTGAAGATGAACCAAGTAGCAAACTCCAGAATATAATTCCTGTGAAAAGAAAGAAACCTTCTTCGACAAAGAGGTTGAAGATTCCAAAGTTTGTAAATCCGAAAAAATTAGTTGCAACTTCTTCCTCTAACCAGAAGCCCTTGAGGCCGGAAGATTTATTCGAATCTGTAGATAAAAGTCAACCTAAGAAGGTTGAATTAAAAATTGTTAGCAGTCTGTCATCAGCAGAATCGACATCTTTTCAGGTGTCCAAAGACAAACAAGAGGGGGGTTTTGGCATTATTTTTCCTGCTAATAAATCTGAGGTTAAATCTACGGAGGAAAGTGAAAAAAGGGTTGAGGAGCATCAAGAATTTATTACTTCGGAACAACTTGCGAGTAATAGAATACCAGTTAAGGGTGTGTATAATTTTTTATTTAATTTTATTAGGAATTTTGATTTCATTACTTTTTTGAGATTCTCAAGGCTCGGATCGTGAGAGTTTTTCGACTTTTTTCGATTCTTTCAACTTTTTAAAGAAATATGCGACGAATCTACTTTTTTCCATCACTATTAAACTTAATCAATAAAAAATAATGAAAATTTATAATTTTGTGAATTCGAATTCAATGTTTGAAACATTTTTAACTCGATTAATTTTAAATTCATTGAGAAAATAGATCAATTCTTTAAAATAAAGTTTATTTTTCAACGAAAAAGATTAATTTTTTACCAAAGAATACGAATTTTCAAATAATGAAGTTTTCAACAATAAGAACAAAAAATACATTTTTCAAATAACAGTTAGGTAAATTGTCAGTTAAAAAACTTAGTTTACAACCATAAAAATACAACGAAATAGTTAAACTTTTAACCAAAAAGATGTATTTTCGAATAAAATAATGAATCTTCAATTAACAAGATAAATTTTCAACGCAAAAAATGTAAATTTTTAACCAAAAATGAATGACTTGAATTTTATGTTAAAAAAATTAATATACAACCATAAAGAAAAATTTTCAACGAAAATGATGAGATATTTAACTGGCTTAGTTAAATTTTTAATTAAAACAAAATAATTTGAAAAAAATATGAACGACGAAATAATTAAATTTTCAACCAAAGAGATGAATTTCCGGCTAAAATAATTAATCTTTAACTAGACTAGTTGAATTTTAAACGAATAAAGACGAACTTTCGAAAAGCAAGTGAATTTTCAACTAAATAGTGGAATTTTCAATTTAAAAATATAAATTTTCATCTAAAAAATGTAAATTTTTACCAAAAATGGAATTCTTTAATTGTAAGTTAAAAACACTAATTTACTATAATGAAGATAAATTTTTAACAAAAATTATGAGATATTTAACTGGCTTAGTTAAATTTTCAATTAAAACAAAATAATTTGAAGAAAAAATTATGAACGACGAAATAATAAAATTTTCAAATAAAGAGATGAATTTTCGGCTAAAATAATGAATCTTTAACTAGAATAGTTGAATTTTCACCCAATAAAGAACAATTTTCGAAAAACACATGAATTTTTAACCAAATAGTTTATTTTTTAATTAAAAACGATAAAATTTCAACAACAAAAATTTAATTTTCAATCCAAAATGAAATACTTGAATTTTCCGTTTAAAAAATTAATTTACAATCATAAAGATAATTTTTTAACGAAAATTATGAGGTATTTTACTGGCTTAGGTAAATTTTCAATTTAAACAAATAATTTTTAAAAAATTGAACGACGAAAAAGTTAAATTTTGAACCAAAAAGATGATTTTTCGAATAAAATAATAAATCTTTAACTAGACTCGTTGATTTTTTAACCAGTAAGGAAAAATTATAAAAAAAACAGATTTATTTTCAACCAAATAGTTGAATTTTCTATTAAAAAAGATAAATTTTCAATAAAAAAATGTAAAATTTCAACCAAAAACGAAATACTTGAATTTTCAGTTACGAAAATTAATTTACAACCATAAAGATAATTTTTCAACAAAGATTATGAGATATTCAACTGGCTTGGTTAAATTTTCATTAAAAAAAATCATTTTCAAAGAAAAATATGAATGACAAAATAGTTCAATTTTGAACCAAAAAGATGAATTTTCGACTAAAATAATGAATCTTTAACTATTTTAGTTGAATTTTGAACCAATAAAGACAAATTTTCAAAAAAAAAGACATGTATTTTCAACCAAATAGTTGAATTTTCAATTAAAAAGATAAATTTCCAACGCAAAAAATGTAAGTTTTCAACCAAAAATGAAATACTTGAATTTTCGGTTTAAAAAAATTAATTTACAGCCATAAAGATAAATTTGTAACGTAAATGATGCAGTATTCAACTGGCATGGTTAAATTCTCAATTTAAAAAAATTATTTAAAAAAATATATGAACGACGAAATAGTTCCATTTTGAAACAAAAAGATGCATTTTTGAATATAAAATTGTGAATCTTTAACTAGACTAGTTCAATTTTCAACCAATAAGGACGAATTTTCCCAAAAAACAGATGTATTTTCAAACAAATAGTGGAAGTTTTAATTAAAAAAGTTAAATATTCAACGAAAAAAATGTAAGTTTTCAATCAAAAATGAAATTAATTGAATTTTCAGTTAAAAAAATTAATTTACAATCATAAAGATGCATTTTTAATGGAAATGATGAGATATTTAACTAGCTTGGTTCAATTTTCAATTTAAAAAAATTTTAAAACAAAAAAAAATATGAACGACGAAATAGTTAAATTTTCAACGAAAGAGATAAATTTTCGACTAAAATAATGAATATTTAACTAGACTAGTTGAATTTTCAACCAATAAAGACGAAGTTTCGAAAAAAACATGAATTTTAAACCAAATAGTTGAATTTTCTATTAAAGAAAATAAATTTTCAACAAAAAAAAATGTAAATTTTTAACCAAAAATGAAATACTTGAATTTTCTGTTAAAAAATTAATTTTCACAAAAAAATGAATTTTTAACAAATGGATTTATAACTTTGGACTAAAATTATGAATTTTTTAACAGGAACAGTTAAAATTTCAAATATTTCAAATATTTTGTTGTAAATCCAACTTTTTAGTTCAAAATTAACTTTTTTGTTTTGCAAATTCAACTATTGGGTTAAACATTCATCATTTTTGGTAAAAAATTAATCTTCTTAGTTGAAAATTCACCTTTTTGGTTGAAAATTAAAAAGTTTTCATTGAAAATTGAACTACGTTGTTAAATATTAATCTTTTTGGTAAATATTTTAACTATGTTCGTTAAAGATGCAGATGTTAGGTGGAAAATTAATTTTTTTGTTGAAAATTCGTCTCTTTTGATTGAAACTCAAAATATTTGGTTGTGAATGCAATTTTTTGGTTAATAATTAATTTTTGTTTGAAAGTTCAAGTCTTGAATTAAAAATTCTTCTGTCTGAGTTCAAAATGATATATTTGTTGAATTTTCAACTTTTCAGGAAAAGTAACCGGCTGGTTGAAAATTCTATTATTTCATTAAAAATTTGAAAAATAACCTTTTTTGTTAAAAAATAAACTTTTCATGTTGATAAATCAACTGTCTTTTAAAAATATTTATATTTTTTAATTTAAAATTCAACTATTTGGTTATAGTTTATTATTATTATTTTTTTTTTAGAATTCATGTAATTTGTTGAAAATTTGTCAGTTTTGTGAAAAATGTTATTATTTGGTTAAAACTGATCTTTCTTGTTAAAAATTCCACTTTTCAGGTTGATGATTAAACTGTTTTAATTCGTATATTTGAATTTAATTTTTAATTTATTATTTATTTGAATTATATTTATATTATACATTTTAATTATTAATATAATTTAAAATTCAACTATTTGGTTGAAATTTAATTTTTTTGGTATAATTTGAAGGATTGGTTGAAAATTTATCTATTCAGATTTAAAATTCAACAATTTGGGTAAAACTTAAATTACTTTGTTAATAATTCGTCTGTTTTGCTTGAATGTTCTCAAATTTTTGGTAGTAAATGCAACTGTTTGGTTGAGAATTTTTGTTTTTCTTAATCAACTAATATTTGATTGAAAATTGAAATTTCGGGTTTAAAATTCAATTGTTCTTCAAACTGTTTGATTTTATAACTTGAGAACTCTAATATTTTTTTACAAATTCTTCTTTGGGTTGAAAATTCGTCTCTTTTTGTTGAAAATTCATTCCTTTGGTTGAAAATGTATATATTTTATTGAAAAATCTTATTTTTTGGTATAAAATTAATCTTCTTCGTTGAAAATTAAAATTAATTTGTTTGGTTGAAAATGTGATTTTTTTGTTGAAAAATCATCGTTTTTGGTAGAAAATTAATTTTCGTGGTTGAAAATTTGCCTCTTTGGCCGAAAAAATATTCCATTTTTGATTGCAAATTAATCCACTTGTTAAAAAATGTATGTATTTTGTTGAAAGTTCATGTATTTCAGTTAAATTAATTCCGTCTTAAAAATCCGGCTTTTTTGTTACAAATTTGAATTATTTAGTTAAAAATAATATTTTTTGTTGGCAATTCAATTGTTTCTTTTTAAATTTATACCTTTTGCTTAAAGTGGCAACTATTTGCTGAAAGTTTAATTTTGTTCGTTTAAAAATTCGATCATTTGGTAGAAAATTAATCTTCTTTGTTGAAAATTTGCCTCGTAGTTGAAAATTCATTTCTTTGGTTAAAAATGTAATTATTTTGTTGAAAAATCATCGGTTTTTGTAGAAATATAATTTTCATGGTTGAAAATTCATCTCTCTGGCCGAAAATTGAAATATTTGGTTAAAAAATATTTTTCTTTTTCTAATAACAATTAATTTTGTTATCAGAAAATTTAGCTATTCCATTTTTGGTTGAATGTTGAACCATTTCTTTAAAAATACATTAAATTTTTTCAATTCTTCGCTTTTAGTGAAAATTTGACCTTCCGCTTTGAAAATTTATCTTCTTGGTGGCAAATATTATCATTTAGTTCAAAATGATATTTTTTGTTTATATTTCAACATTTTACTCGATAATTCAACTGTGTTTTTAAAAATTCATTTTGTTTTTGTTTGAAAATTTAACTATTTGGTGGAAGTTCAATTTTTTGTTGTTTAAAAATTCATTTTTGGTCTTAAAAGACCATCTTGTTGGTGACAAATTTTATTCTTTGGTTAAAAATTATCTCCTTTTTTTGTTGGTAATTCAATTGTATTTTTAGAAACTTGTACCTTTTGCTTAAAAATTCAACTATTTGCTTGAAGTTTAATTTTTGTCTTGTTTAAAAATTCGACCATTTGATTGAAAACTGATCTGTGTAAATGAAAAATGCAACAATTTGGATAAAAATTCAATTACTTTGTTAAAAATTCGTTTATTTTTGTTTTGTTGAAAAATCATTTCATTGGTTGAAAATTAATTCATTTGTTTGAAAATGTATGCACTTTATTATAAATTGGGGTAATTTGGTAAAAAAAATTCATCTTCCGTGTTAAAAATTAATCTTTTTGGCAACAAATTTTATTATTTCGTTAAAAATAATCCTTTTTGTTGATAATTCAACTATCTTTTAGAAAATTCTACTTTTTGTAGACTGTTCGAAAATTCATACGACTTTCTATTTAATTTTATACAACTAATGTGTATTTTTTTTATCCTTCTAATCGATCCGAGCCCCGGATTTGTGAAAATGGTTACTTTTTCAGAAGTTGGAAAATTAAAAATTGCACATTTTCAGATTTCGATAAGTTTTCTGCGGGTAAGAATTACCATCCTGGAAAACCATCCTGTCGTTTGTACATAAAAAATCTGGCGAAGCAGGTCGAACTAAAAGATTTGTATTTTATTTACAAAAAATACTTTATTGAAAATTTGGCTACGAGTGAGAGACAGTTTCAGGTGAAACTTATGGAAACGGGACGAATGAAAGGGCAAGCTTTTGTAACGTTGCAAAATGTTAAGCAGGCTGAATTGGCTCTCAACGAAACGAATGGTTACGTTCTCAAAGATAAAGCGATGGTGGTTCAGTTTTCTAAAAATGATGCGTAAAACTGAGAATCGTTGGAAGCGAGAGCTGAGGAGATTATTGTGATATAATGGACAAGAGGAAATTCCGCCAATTTACGTGTGTATATTGTATATTTGCAAACATAGATTTAATTAATTAATTCATTAATTAATATGAATAAATTGCATTTTTTTTAATTTTTGATGAAATTTTAAATGATTACAATTTTTAAGATTTAAAGAATTTTTTACGATTTTAAAAGGGTATCCAGGATATCAATGACTTACAAACTTTCAAAGGATTTAAATAAATATAGTGTATTTTTAAAAATTTAGTATATTTTTAAAAAGTTCAGGGTGGCCGCTAGTCCTGGAAATGACAGTGAATTTATTTTTCAACCGGGAATTTTACACATTTTTAGGTTTAAAAAAATCTCCCCAACTTTAATTTCAACCGTTTTTTAAATAATTAGTTAAATCCTTATTTTTTTCGATTATGATATCATTTAGTTTAGAATGTGTAATTCAAAAATATTGCGCTTAAAAAATTTTCCATTTTAGATTTTAATTTTTAGACGTAAATTTTAATTTAAAAACGCAGTTTCAAATACTTCAGCAAGTAAAAATTAGAAGCTTTTGAAATCGAAAATTTGGGATAAAAAAAATTTTTAGTAGATTATACGGTGAATATAAATTAATTAATTGAATTAAAAAATTTTAAAAACCCTTACATAATATTTAGAAATATCTGACTCTTCATTTAAAATCAGTAATTAGAAATTAAATATTCAAAACTAAATAAAAAACTAAACTTTGAATGTTAAAATTTTAATTGTTCTATTAGAAAAAAATTAATTTGAAATCAAATTGTTTAATTTTTATGTATAGTTAACTATAAATAAATTTAAAATTAATTAAAAATTTTAAATAATTTCTAATAATTGAGAATTTCAGCAGATTTTGAACAAAAAATTTAGAATCATTTTAAAACTGTAAAAGGCTTTAGAAGAATTAAAAAAAATTCCTGAAGATACCTATAGGAAATTTGAAAAGTTTTTTTATTTTGAAAAATTAATTTTAAGAGAATATTTAAAAAGATTTACAGAAATATAAATGTGGAAGATTTTAAGGAAATTGTTTTAATTTGGTAGGATTTGAAAAAAGTTTATGAAAAATGCGAATCATTTTAAAAGATGTTTAGAAATTTTGTTTTAAATAAGGAAAGGTTTTGAAAAATATTTAAGATAAAAATAATTTCATTTTCAATTTAAGAAGTGTTTAGTTTATAAAAAAATGTAATCGTTCAATTTAAAAATGTTTTAAATTCATTGATTGATTCTGCAATTTAAAGCTTTGAATATAATAACGTGAATAAAAAACATTTTCTGAAGATTTTTTGAAAAATTAATTTTAAGAGAATATTGAAAAAGATTTACGGAAATATGAAAATTGAATGTGGAAGATTTTAAGGAAATTGTTTTAATTTGGCAGGATCTAAAAAGAAGTCTAGAAAAAATGCGAATCATTTAAAAAGGTGTTTAGAGGTTTTGAAACATTTCAAAAATAGTTACGAATTTTAATAAATTTAAAACAGCATGTAGATTTTCCAAAACTTTAAAATAAAATTTTTAATTATCTTATGAATATTTTAAACAAAAATAATTTAACTTTCAATTTAAGAAGTGTTTGTTTTATAAAAAAATATAATTCTTCAATTTTGAAAATAATAAAATTCATTGATTGGTTCTTCAATTTAGAGCTTTGAAAATAATAACCTGAATGATAAACATTTCCTGCAGATTGGAAAATGAAATGAAACTGAATGAAAATGAAATTGGAAAATGATTTCTTATTTTGAAAAATTCATTTCAAGAGTATATTTAAAAAGATTTACGGAAATATGAGAAATCAATGTGCTAGATTTTAAGGAAATTGTTTTAATTTAGCAGGTTTTTAAAAAATGTTAGGAAAAATGCAAATCATTGTAAAAGATGTTTAGAAGTTTTGAAAAATTTCAAAAATAGTTGACAATTTGAAAAAATTTAAAACAGCATCTAGATTTTTCATAACTTGAAAATAAAATTTTAAAGCATCTTAAGTATTTTAAGAATATTTTTAATAAAAAGAATTTAACTTTCAATTTAAGGAGTGTTTAGTTTATAAAAAAAATGTAATTGTTCAATTTCGAAAATTATAAAATTCATTGATTAATTCTTCAATTTAGAGCACTGAAAATTATAACGTGGACTCATATTTTTGAGTTTTGATTTTTTAATTCTATTAATCGTGAAAAATGTTTGCGTACGGGGAAATGACTGGCAATTCCTTTCCTCGATTAAAACGGCTACCTTGAAAGATCTCAAAAATGTATTTTGATTTCTAAGAATGTTTTAGTATTATAAAAAATTTAAAATTATTTCGTAAGATTTCTGAATATTTAAATAGTATAGATTTCAAGATGTTTTACGGGATTTTAAAAACTTTTTGAAATCGATTTGAGGGATTTTATCCATTTCAATAGGTTTCAGAATATTAAAACAAATATTATGCAATTTTTACATATTCCAAGGAATTTGACGAGATTAAAAAACTTTTAAGGAATTTGAAAGAATTTCGTAGAATATCAGAAAATTTCAAAGGATTTTCAAAAGTTATCCAGGATATCAATGATATTTAAAAGATATTAATAAAATTTAAAAGATTTTCTTAGGATTATGGAAAATTTCAAATGATTTTGTTAAATTTCAGAAGATTTAAAAAGATTTTAAAGAATTCAAGTAATTTTAAAGGGTTTTATTTGATTTTAATGAAATTAAAAAGATTTTCTTAGGATTACAGAAAATCCCAAATGATTTCGTAAGATTTCAAGGAATTTTAAGGGGTTCATCTGATTTTGTAGGATTTTACAGGATTTTATCATTTTTAAGGAATTTTTTAAAATATATTTTTCTAGTTTTCGTGTGGGCATTTAATTGATTTAAGGAATTTCAATGGATTTCAAGTGATTTAAATGAGTTAAGGGTAATTTAAAAACTTCAAAAATTTTAACAAGATTTTAGAAATTTCAATGGATTCAAAAAGATTTAAAATACTTTAGGGTATTTCAAAGTATTCCAAAGAATTGAACGAATTTAAGTTTTTTAAATGAATTTTTAATGAATTTCGCCGAATTAGAGAAAATTAACCAAAATTTGCAAAAGTTAAGCAGGATATCAATGATATTGTAAATATTTTAATGGGATTTAAAATATTTTCAGAAGATTTAAAAATATTTTAAGGAATTTTACAATATTTGAGGTATTCGTAGGATTTAAAAATTAATTAAAAGATTCCATAATATTATATGGAATTTGTATAGATTTCAAAGGATTTAAAAAAAAGTTGTGAATTTTCCAGAGAGTTCAATACAGTTAAAGGGTTTTTAATAGATTTCAGTGGATTTCAACGGATTAAAATTATTTAAAGAGAGATTAAAGCTTTTCAAACGAATTTAAATTTAAATAAAAAATTTTTTATTAAATTTTGTGGTATTTTACAGGATTTTAGAGAATTTCAAAGATTTCAACGTTTTTGAAGGATTTTGAAAACTCGAATTTTTTTAATATAATGGATATTATAGATTATTTTCAAGATGTTTTAGAGGATTTTATTCGATTTAAGAGATTTTATGATTTGCATTTTTTAAAGGATTTTCAAATTTCGTAGGATTTTAGAAAATTTCGAACGATTTTCAAAAAGTATCAAGGATATTAATAATATTTATGATACTCATAGGATTTCAAAATTTTTCATAGCATTGTGGAAAATTTTACAAGAATTGCAAAGTTCTCAGGAATTTAAAGATTTCAATGGATTTAAAAGGGTTTTTTTTTCCTGATTTTGTTAAATTTTAAAGGATTTTTAAGCTTGTATAGCATTTAAAAAGATTATAATGGATTTTTAAGGATTTTTTTTGTTGATTTTATGAGATTTTACAGGATTTTAAGAATTTCAAATGATTTCGAAGCTTTAAGGAAATTCGAAAGGATTTAAAAGAGTTTAGCGTATTTTAAAATATTCTAAAGATTTTAACAATAGGAATATTTTTTTAACGATTATCAAATTTCGTGGGATTTAAGAAAATTTTAAAGGTTTTTTAAAAGGTATCCAAGATATCAATGATATTTGAACGATTTTCTGGCATTTTTTACTGGATTTCAAAGCTTTTAGGACAATATACAAGATTTCAGAGGATTTAAAAGAGTTTAGGGTATCTTAAAATATTTTTAGGAATTTAACAAGATGACATTTCTTTAAGGATTTTCAAATTTCCTAGGATTTTAAAAATTGTAAAGTTTTTGAAAAAGGCATCCAGGATATCAATGATATTTGAACGATTTTAATATGATGTCAAATACGTTCTCAGGATTATAGAAAATTTCTAAAGTTTAAAATTTTTTGAGGAATTCTAAGAGATTTCAATCAATTTTAAAGGATTTTTTTTCGGATTTCGTTATATTTTATAGGATTTAGAAACATTTATATTTTTTTAAAGAAAATTTGAAAGGTCTTATATATTTTTAAGAAGTTTTACGGGATTTTAATCTTTTTTTGTAATCGATTAAAGGGATTCTATAAATTCAAATGGATTTCAAAGGATTAAAAGAGTTTAGTGTATTTTAAAATATTCTAAGGAATTTAAAAAGATGAAATTTTTTTAAGGATTACAAAATTTCGTAGCATTTTAGAAAATTTCAAATTATTTTTAGAAAGTATCCTGGATATAAACGATATTTAAAATATTTTAATATGATTTCAAATATTTTTTTCGGGTTATAGAAATTTTACAGGATTTCATAAGATTCCAAAAGATTTCAGCGGATTTTATAGGTCTTTTTCTGATTTTATGGGATTTAATTTACAGGATTTTAAAAGGTCTTTTCTGTCTTTGTGGAAATTCACAGAATTTATAAGATTTAAAGGGATTTTAAAGAGATTAGGGTATTTTAAATTTTTCTAAGGAATTTCACAAAATGAATTGTTTTTCTAAGGATTATCAAATTTCGATGTTTTAAATACTTCTTTGGAATTCTAAGAGATTATAATCGATTTTAAAGGGCTTTTTATTGATTTTGTGGGATTTTAAAGGATTTCAAACCTTATAGCGCATTTCAAAGATTTCAATGGATTTTAAAGGCCTTTTCCGATTCTGTGAGATTTTACAGGATTTTAAATCAAGGGATTTTACACATTTTAGGTCATTTAAAAATACAATGGGTTTTAAAGGGCCTTTTCTGATTTTGTGGATTCTAAAGGATTGCAAAGCTTTGGGTGTATTTTAAAGGTCTTTTTCTGATTTTGTGGGATTTTGCAGGATTTCAAACCTTTTAGGGCATTTAAAAGATTTCAATAGATTTTAAAGGGCTTTTCTGACTTTGTGGGATTTTATAGGATTCCAAACCTTTTAGGGCATTTAAAAGATTTCAATGGATTTTAAAGGTTTTTTTTCTAATTTGTGGGATTTTACAGAATTTTAAGTAACTTAAGGGATTTCACACATTTTAGGTCATTTCAAAATGCAATGGATTTTAAAGGGCCTTTTCTGATTTTATGAAATTTAATTT